>NC_090247.1:69897993-69910680 GCF_037325665.1 Littorina saxatilis
GGTCTTAAAAGGAAGAGAATCTTAAAATGTTAGTTTACAAACGTTATTAACAGAACCTCTTAAGAGAGGTATGGTCTTAAGAGAGGTATGGTCTTAAAAGAGGTATGGTATGGTCTTAAAAGAGGTATGGTCTTAAAAGAGGTATGGTCTTAAAAGATGTATGGTCTTAAAAGAGGTATGGTCTTAAAAGAGGTATGGTCTTAAAAGAGGTATGGTCTTAAAAGAGGTATGGTCTTAAAAGAGGTATGGTCTTAAGAGAGGTATGGTCTTAAAATAGGTATGGTCTTAAAATAGGTATGGTCTTAAGAGAGGTATGGTCTTAAAAGAGGTATGGTCTTAAGAGAGGTATGGTCTTAAAAGAGGTATGGTCTTAAAAGAGGTATGGTCTTAAGAGAGGTATGGTCTTAAAAGAGGTATGGTCTTAAGAGAGGTATGGTCTTAAAAGAGGTATGGTCTTAAAAGAGGTATGGTCTGAAAAAAAGGTGGTCTTTAAATATGGGTTTCATTGACGTTGCAGAACAATGTAGATTTCGTGCTAACCGGAAAGCTCCGGTATTTTACCGTTTTATGTTTGAAATGACAGGAGAAGAAATCACTAAGCGGTCAGTCCTACCGGTTTTGATTGTTGTTGTTGTTGTTGTTGTTGTTGTTGTTGTTGTTGTTGTTGTTGTTGTTGTTGTTGTTGTTGTTGTTGTTGTTGTTGTTGTTGCATTAGAGTAAAGAATGTGATGCGATAAAGTATTCTATCGTTTGACTAGTTAACAAAGGGACCGCTATATTTTTGAACTGCACTTTTCTTGTCTTTCAGCTAAAACACACAGGGCGCTCACTGGCTATGTATCTCGTTACCGCACATTAACTGATATTTGCGAACAAAAACATTCAACTGCACAAAGTAATGTGTGTTTTTTCTTCATATGTCTAGGGATCACAACCATTCCTCTTTCAGGCGAGAAGACAACAATCGGTAAATGAATCTACATATATTACCCTTCACGGTAAAACAGATATCTGAATTCATAACAAAGAAAAGCGCATTCCAGAAAGAAAAAATCAAAGCACGAATAAGTGTATTTACATATAATCCTCGTCATAGGAAACTAAACCGCATTTTAAAAAAAGTTTCAAAGAAGATAAATATATTTACAAAGAATTTTCGACATCAGAAAGAAAACCGCATGCCAAGAAAAGTTTCAAAGAAGATAAATAAATTTACATAGAATCCTCGCCAGAAGACAGAAAACCGCATTCTGATTAAAAAAAAAAGTTTTAAAGAAGATAAATATATTTACGTATCACCCTTTTCATAAGAAAGACAACATTTCGTTCGAAACATGTCTCAAAGCAAACTGAGATAAAAATAAAATAAAATAAAATAATAAATAAATTAAAAAAATGCGATAACAAGCGTTTCTTTACGCTTTGCGTCGGCAGAGTGACTACAATCTGGTAAGCAGGTCATCATGACCTGGGGAGGTAAACGAAGATGCGTCAGACCCTCCCAAAAGACCAAAAGCAGCGCCCCCTTGCGCCCTGAAGTTTGTGACAAACGCTGGTCATGATACGGCTGCTGAAAAATACATTTGTCAGTTGCCTGTTTCACGAACACGGCAATTGTTTGGTAAGTGCAGTCGGCAAAACACCGTTTTTTTACTTTTAATTTTTCGTGCACCAAAACCCTGCCGTCATTTTGGCACATTTGCAGACCTTTGTTTTCACGTTGGGGACCTCTTCTTCTTCTTCTTCTTCTTCTTCTTCTTCTTCTTCTTCTTCGTTCATGGGCTGAAACTCCCACGTTCACTCATGTTTTTGCACGGGTAGGTGTATAACCGTTATTACCCCGCCACTCAGGCAGCCATACGCCGCTTTCGGGCGAGGTGGGGACCTCAAGGACTGCCTAAAGATTCAGAAAATGGCTGAATCTGTGATGCCCATTTCGGCGAATTCGTCAAAGAAAATGAACCTTAACAACATCCCTGCCATGTAACATCCATGGTAACGACTGCACAGGGGAGGCACCCGATGTTCCCCCAGGTCTATGTTCCCCCAGGTCTATGTTCCCCCAGGTCTAATATGTTATGTCATATGTCATGTCATGTGTCAAGTCATGTCATATGACATGGCAAATGATATTTCTGTCCTGGGGGAACTTCGAAATTTCTAGAAATCTGAAATGGAGTAAACTCTGTGTGGGGTGTGTACTTGGGTGTGTACTTTTCCCGCCAACAATGTCTCCAAACTGCCCGTCATTTCCCCAAAAGCCAAAAAGCAGTAGGCCTACGGCCTACAGAAGTTAGGCTACTGCATTCCGTTGCAGTACACAACGGATCTATTCTTTTATTCAGCCTCTCTCTTGGCCTGTTTGTTGGTAGCTATCCTACTGACAAAGCTTGAGTTTTCAGTGGAAGGAGCTGACTACTCTTTCTGCCAATACATTATAGAGAGCCTTACTTATAGAGAAATTCAGGTTATAAGGGCTAGAAGCCCAAGCCAGTCAATCTGAAGCTAGGCACTTCCACTTATTGCCAAGCGGCAAGCAAGCAGATTTCTCTGTTCAAAATGGATGAAGCGCGTCTTGTAAGACGTTATCTGTTTCTATGTGTCAGTGTCGGTCTCTTTTCTCTCCTCCTCCAATATGCAAAGATAATTTTGTCCCAGACTTAGAGCGTAGAGATGGCCAAATCTCAGCAGAAATGACAGAAAGAAAAACTTGATACTGAGTCTGACTACCGACAAACCGAGGTGCCAAACTGCCGTCGGCCGGTTTTGATAACAATCAGAGGTAAACAAACACCCGCCACACTCACCATGCCCGGCACGGCCACCTTCTACACATTCCCTCTCGGAAAATGACATGACATATAACATAACATGTCATGATTTATATTATGACATGTCTTGACACATGGCATGAAACATGACATGACATAGAACGTGACACATGACGTGACATATGACATGACACATGACACGACTTATAGCACGATATATAGCATGACGTATGACACGACATATTGCTTGCCATGACATGACATATGACATGACATGCGACATGGCATATGCCATGACATATGGCACGATATGTAACATGACACGTGACAAGACACGTGTGGCATGACATGTGAAATGACATATGACATAGACCTGGGGGAACATAGACATGCTCAGATCTGTCCAAACTTCCCCTAATACACCTCCCAAAAAGAACATTTAAGAAGACACATTTGGATCAAAACAAGGACAATTGACCGATCTGGTACAACCCGAACTAACAAATTGCCCAACTTCTTTCCAAAACCGTCACTTAGAAGACAAAGGCCGGCTCCTAGAAAGATCCGGGGCTTGACACCCCCCCCCCCCCCCCCACCGGAAAATGTTGATAAAAATCCAGGAAAATGGAGCAATCTGGTGCAATCTGAGCCATTAGTTCTTTTTTCTTTATTTTTTTTATTTTTTTACTTTTTTTTTTTTAGGCCTCGGTCGATAAAGATGAAACAGATCCTCCCCTCGGACCCACAGAAAAGCTGGAGATGTTAAACTAAATATAATGTAGAGAGGTGCACAAACACACACACACACTCACACACACACACACACACACACACACACACACACACACACACACACACACACACACACACACACACGATCTACGACACTTTGTATCTACAAGCAAGGCCCCCCTCCCCCTTTCCCCCTCCTCTTTATTCATACACACGTACTTCCCATTTGAAGTGCAACGTGGCTTATATTCGTGTCACAGCTCAAGGACATAGCCTGTTTTTCTCACGAAGCAATGACATCGAGATTATATCTGCGACTGACTAGCACGTATGCCCCCACTGCGCACTTCACACCAGCTTTTCAGCATTGATCACGATCTCAGATTTTCTCTCTCGCTATTACCCAGTAAACAGCATTCAGGCAAACCGTGGCCTCTTTGTACACTGTCGCACTTAGAACGTCTCAGGTGTTCCGAACACACGTTCAGAAAAACAATCTGGACCCCCCGCAGACACAGCAGTTTGCGATAAACTTGTTTACAACCAGAACATCACCACCACAAATCAAGCCATTGCTGGGAAGGAGAGAGAGTGAGAGACAGAGAGAGAGAGAGAGAGAGAGTTAGAGTTAGAGAGAGAGAGAGAGAGAGAGACAGAGACAGAGACAGAGACAGAGGCAGGCAGTCAGACAGACAGACAGGCAGTCAGACAGACAGACAGGCAGGCAGTCAGTCAGACAGACAGACAGACAGACAGACAGGCAGGCAGGCAGGCAGACTGGCAGGCAGGTGGGCGGGCAAGATAGAGAAACAGACAGAAAAAAAGGAGAGACAGAGACAGTGAGAAGATGGAGACAGAAAGCGAGATCAGATTTGTTTTGTAGCAAAGGTAATACATAGTATAAGCAAAAGTAATTGCATTAATTTTGCTTCATTTTTACAACCATGCACCCCTTGCCATAAAAGGGAATGAAAGAGAGAGAGAATTGAATTGAACTTTATTTAACAAGGATTAAGATTTAAAGGCTACGCCTTTTCTTACAATCTGTCCCTGGGACGCATAGACACACAACTATATAATTAAAAAAAATTAAAATTAAAAAGTTAAAAAGTTAACCAACAAAAGGAGGTCGGAAAACTTCAGCACGTGATAATAAAGATGACGATGATGATGATGATGACGATGATGATGATGATGATGATGATGATGATGATGATGATGATGATGATGATGATGATGATGATGATGATGATGATGATGAAGATGAGGCATGAAGAGCATACATATGTGGTTATTCATAAAATCAAATGCATACTATGCAGGTAATTATAAATACAAGCTGGTAGCAATCGAACATGTAGCAATAGTACAACAAAAATATGTTCAGAACATACAATGCACAGCATATCTTTGACGTAATACTAAATGTGGCAAATCAAAAGGCGTTAAACTACTCAGACATTAAGTGGTTTTTAACACATTTTTAAAAACTTTTTAATGACTTTAAGTGCTTAAAGGATGATGGAAGCGAATTCCAAACTGAAATACCCGAGAGAGAGAGAGAGAGAGAGAGAGAGAGAGAGAGAGAGAGAGAGAGAGAGAGAGAGAGAGAGAGAGAGAGAGAGAGAGAGAGAGAGAGAGAGAGAGAGAGAGAGAGTGACAATGACAATGACAATTCTTTATTTAACGAGGGGAGTAGATTAAGCAGTGGTCTGCTTTTTTACATCCAGCCCTCGCCCTAAAGAGGGACTAACTACAAAAATGAAATAAAAATACAAGATAAAAAATAGAAAATAGAAAAACTAAAATTCTACATTTTAACAGATAACTAAAGTGAAAACACATTATATTGAGGTAAATTGCGAGTTAATTGATGTGAATTAAGTGGTATAGTGCAGCTTGCACTTTCTCAACATCACGCTCTAATCCATACATTACATTTTAAAGAAAATCAATCAAACAAGCATGACATTGCTAAGATCATCACACATCTTAATAGTGGTTGGTTTTTAAGTCCCTTCATCCGAAAAGGGTTGGTGTACATTATACCTATAAAGAGGAGAGGGGCATGTTTAATACAAACAATTAATACAATTTAAGACAAATATAATTTACTTTGACTTCATTACGGACTTCAAGAGAGAGAGAGAGAGAGAGACAGACAGAGAGAGAGAGTGAGAGAGAGAGAGAGACAGAGAGAGAGAGTGAGAGAGAGAGAGAGAGAGACACACACACAGGCACACACACACACACACACACACACACACACACACACAACCACACACAAACACACACACACACACACACACACACACACACACACACACACACACACACACACACACACACAGAGGGGAATGCGCAGTTTGACTTAGAAGATGCAATGTTAATCATCTTTTTCTCAAGTGCGGTGCAGGCCTGATGTTTGTTGTTCTATCGTAGGGCTGTCGGGCGAAGGGCTCTGGATGCGTTGTACACAGATCAAGACAGTCATTGTTTTCTGAGACAGCGACGAGCTGAGCAATGGCTATATCTTGATAATTATGTTTATCCTACATACGTGAGAGACTCAAGACTCAAGACTCAAAATGTTTACTGTCCTCATAAAAACAAGGAAAATTGCCTTACAGTGTCAGGCGATCACAGACATAAAAACATCACATGTATTAAGAATTAAACGATTGCACGAGAGACACCCGTGAGATAATAATCGTTCAAATCACACGTGTGTGTATCATGTAAATGAGGTCATGTCAAGCAAGTCTGGCAGGGACCTGTTTTTCCACTGCTCACGATGCCAAAGTCACCGAGACAAACGTCATTATAGAAAGAAAAAAAATTGCGCTCGCTAAGTACCCTCGATGAATTTTTAGAACTAACACGTCACGCCACACTTTCAGAGTGACGTTTCTTTGCTTTGACGTAATAGATTGCACGAGGCTTTAGAAGAGATCAAAGTTCCAAAACAAGCGTCTTCAAGTTAGCTGCCTCGACTGCAGGACATTTTCAGTAAAATACACGTAAGTACAGTATGTAGGATAAACAGAATACTACATGGCTCGCTGTGTCGTACCAGATTTACACTCGTTGGTTTTTCAAATAGTGAACAGCTCGCTTTCGCTCGCAGTTCAATATTTTAAAAAACAACTCGTGTAAATCTGGTACGACACAGCAAGCCATGTAGTATTCTCTATGTAAAATGTCATGTTTGGGTCAAGAATACTAATAGCATTTTCGTAGCGATTCATGTTAGATAGAATTCCTTTATTTTTGTATGAATGAACGCACACAAACATGCACTCGTTTGTAGTCTTGGCTAGCCGCCTAGCTATGAGTTTTGGTAAGCCTCTGACGTCACATTGCTCAAGGGAGGGAATTCCAGTGTTCAATCGATACCTATCGATGACTAACAAGGGCGCTGACGTGAAGTTACAGAGTTCATTCCCCTGCGAGTTCAGTGACATCCAATCCTCCCACAGGCACTGACAACACAACAAGCTACGCTTAAACCTGTTGAAGGCACCATCTTTACTGTGTTAAACATCATGAATACCGTCACATATCTGTTCCAGCTTTCACACATGATAAGAGCATCCGTCCACTTGGACATGTACATAAAATGAACATTCTGACTGCTCTTCGTGAAGATTACAAATTTTGTAGCAGACATTTGTGTCAGTTATGAAATTTATTCAGGAAAAAAATCCCGTCTCTGCACAAGCAGCAGTCAGGGTGTTGATTTTTGGTATGTTTCAAATAGGAGATATGTTTTCCATGTAACAGCCTGAAAAGATCTAATGTAATAATCCGTGGATTTAAAGACCCATGTAAACAGTCATGCACAACAAGTCAGTCCTTCCCATGTAAACAGCCATGCACAACACGTCAGTCCTTCCCATGTAAACAGTCATGCACAACGAGTCAGTCCTTACCATGTAAACAGTCATGCACAACACGTCAGTCCTTCCCATGTAAACAGTCATGTACAACGAGTCAGTCCTTACCATGTAAACAGTCATGCACAACAAAGTCCTTCCAATGTAAACAGCCATGCACAACAAAGTCCTTCCAATGTAAGTCAGTCCTTCCAATGTAAACAGCCATGCACAACAAAGTCCTTCCAATGTAAACAGTCATGCACAACAAGTCAGTCCTTCCCATGTAAACAGTCACGCACAACGAGTCAGTCCTTACCATGTAAACAGTCATGCACAACGAGTCAGTCCTTCCCATGTAAACAGTCATGCAAAACGAGTCAGTCCTTACCATGTAAACAGTCATGCACAAGAAGTCAGTCCTTCCCATGTAAACAGTCATGCACAACACGTCAGTCCTTCCCATGTAAACAGTCATGTACAACGAGTCAGTCCTTACCATGTAAACAGTCATGCACAACACGTCAGTCCTTCCCATCTAAACAGTCATGCACAACACGTCAGTCCTTCCCATGTAAACAGTCTTGTACAACGAGTCAGTCCTTACCATGTAAACAGTCATGCACAACACGTCAGTCCTTCCCATGTAAACAGTCATGCACAACACGTCAGTCCTTACCATGTAAACAGTCATGCACAACACGTCAGTCCTTCCCATGTAAACAGTCATGCACAACGAGTCAGTCCTTACCATGTAAACAGTCATGCACAACACGTCAGTCCTTCCCATGTAAACAGTCTTGTACAACGAGTCAGTCCTTACCATGTAAACAGTCATGCACTACAAGTCAGTCCTTCCCATGTAAACAGTCACGCACAACGAGTCAGTCCTTACCATGTAAACAGTCATGCACAACGAGTCAGTCCTTACCATGTAAACAGTCATGTACAAGAAGTCAGTCCTTCCCATGTAAACAGTCATGCACAACACGTCAGTCCTTACCATGTAAACAGTCATGCACAACAAGTCAGTCCTTATCATGTAAACAGTCATGCACAACGAGTCAGTCCTTCTCATGTAAACAGTCATGTACAACAAGTCAGTCCTTCTCATGTAAACAGTCATGCACAACAAGTCAGTCCTTCCAATGTAAACAGCCATGCACAACAAAGTCCTTCCAATGTAAACATTCATGCACAACGAGTCAGTCCTTCCCATGTAAACAGTCATGCACAACACGTCAGTCCTTCCCATGTAAACAGTCATGCACAACAAGTCAGTCCTTACCATGTAAACAGTCATGCACAACGAGTCAGTCCTTCTCATGTAAACAGTCATGCACAACAAGTCAGTCCTTCTCATGTAAACAGTCATGCACAACAAGTCAGTCCTTCCCATGTAAACAGTCACGCACAACAAGTCAGTCCTTACCATGTAAACAGTCATGCACAACAAGTCAGTCCTTCCCATGTAAACAGTCATGCACAACAAGTCAGTCCTTCTCATGTAAACAGTCATGCACAACAAGTCAGTCCTTCCCATGTAAACAGTCACGCACAACAAGTCAGTCCTTACCATGTAAACAGTCATGCACAACAAGTCAGTCCTTCCAATGTAAACAGTCATGCACAACAAGTCAGTCCTTCCAATGTAAACAGCCATGCACAACAAAGTCCTTCCAATGTAAACAGTCATGCACAACAAGTCAGTCCTTCCCATGTAAACAGTCACGCACAACGAGTCAGTCCTTACCATGTAAACAGTCATGCACAACGAGTCAGTCCTTCCCATGTAAACAGTCATGCACAACAAGTCAGTCCTTATCATGTAAACAGTCATGCACAACAAGTCAGTCCTTCCCATGTAAACAGTCATGCACAACAAGTCAGTCCTTCTCATGTAAACAGTCATGCACAACAAGTCAGTCCTTCCCATGTAAACAGTCACGCACAACAAGTCAGTCCTTACCATGTAAACAGTCATGCACAACAAGTCAGTCCTTCCAATGTAAACAGTCATGCACAACAAGTCAGTCCTTCCAATGTAAACAGCCATGCACAACAAAGTCCTTCCAATGTAAACAGTCATGCACAACAAGTCAGTCCTTCCCATGTAAACAGTCACGCACAACGAGTCAGTCCTTCCCATGTAAACAGTCATGCACAACACGTCAGTCCTTCCCATGTAAACAGTCATGCACAACAAGTCAGTCCTTATCATGTAAACAGTCATGCACAACAAGTCAGTCCTTATCATGTAAACAGTCACGCACAACAAGTCAGTCCTTACCATGTAAACAGTCATGCACAACGAGTCAGTCCTTACCATGTAAACAGTCATGCACAACAAGTCAGTCCTTATCATGTAAACAGTCACGCACAACGAGTCAGTCCTTCCAATGTAAACAGTCATGCACAACACGTCAGTCCTTCCCATGTAAACAGTCATGTACAACGAGTCAGTCCTTACCATGTAAACAGTCATGCACAAGTCAGTCCTTACCATGTAAACAGTCATGCACAACAAGTCAGTCCTTATCATGTAAACAGTCATGCACAACGAGTCAGTCCTTACCATGTAAACAGTCATGCACAAGTCAGTCCTTACCATGTAAACAGTCATGCACAACGAGTCAGTCCTTACCATGTAAACAGTCATGCACAAGTCAGTCCTTACCATGTAAACAGTCATGCACAACACGTCAGTCCTTCCCATGTAAACAGTCATGTACAACGAGTCAGTCCTTACCATGTAAACAGTCATGCACAACACGTCAGTCCTTCCCATGTAAACAGTCATGTACAACGAGTCAGTCCTTACCATGTAAACAGTCATGCACAACACGTCAGTCCTTACCATGTAAACAGTCATGCACAACACGTCAGTCCTTCCCATCTAAACAGTCATGCACAACGAGTCAGTCCTTACCATGTAAACAGTCATGCACAACACGTCAGTCCTTCCCATGTAAACAGTCATGCACAACGAGTCAGTCCTTACCATGTAAACAGTCATGTACAAGAAGTCAGTCCTTCCCATGTAAACAGTCATGCACAACACGTCAGTCCTTACCATGTAAACAGTCATGCACAACAAGTCAGTCCTTATCATGTAAACAGTCATGCACAACGAGTCAGTCCTTCTCATGTAAACAGTCATGTACAACAACACATATCTGTTCCTTCTTCTTCTTCTTTTTTTAACATCTGTATCCTTGTTTTGGGGTAATTAAATTATAATTAAACAATGTAAACAGCTTCATATCAACGACAAAAAGTGTTCAATTGCTGAAAATCTTATTTCTGGACTTTTTCCTGGAATAAAACATCACTTGGACATATAACCTGGCTTTTTTTTCTGTGCACGAGATGATTTCGGAGATAGGCGCTGGTGTCGTTTGCGATTTTTTTTTCATGAAAAAAAGCAAAAAAAGCAGGTTGTACACGAAGCAGCCGGGCTTTTTTTGTGCGGAGGGGGGGCGGCGGCGGGTGCATATGTTCGGGTGAAGGGCTATGGAAAAACTGACAGCCTGGACAGAATCTGACCTGAAGAGTAAAGTCGTTTACACGGCAGGAATGTGTATGTACAAATAAGCATAAGGATCAGCATAAGATTCATATCGTCCTGTAAATTTACCCCCATGAACATTCTGGCTGCTTTCTCACTGGAGAAAGCGAGCTGCCGTAAAATATACCGCGCTACCCATTTTTTTTTTTTTCCTGCATGCGTGTTTTCATGGTTCCAAGCCCTGATACTTTCGCTGTGAACTTGGGTTCTTTATCGTGCGCATGCATGCGTGCACACGGGGGTGTTCGGACACCGAGAAGAGTCTGCACAAAGTTGACTCCGAGAAATTAATCGGTTAAATCCCTCGCCGAACGTGGGGATCGAACCCACGCCGATAGCGATAACTGGTTTTGATGCCAGCGCCGCTACCGACTAAGCCATTACAGTTGTGAGGAGCAGAAGTAGGCCGATCTCCTCGTGGTAAAAGACACGACCCACGGCACCACCACATGCAGAGTTAAGTGACGTCATCATGACGAGTGTCTCCTTCAGCGTGTCAACCACTCCTCGGGCAGAGAAATATATGCGTGTGTGTGTGTGTGTGTGTGTGTGTGTGTGTGTGTGTGTGTGTGTGTTGAAATTGCATCTTCTCAGGTCAAACTGCGCATTGACCTGTGTGTGTGTGTGTGTGTGTGTGTGTGTGTGTGTGTGTGTGTGTGTGTGTGTGTGTGTGTGTGCGCGCGTGTGTGTTGACATTGCATCTTCTTAGGTCAAACGGCGCATTGACCTCTGTCTCTCTTTGTGTGTATGTGTGTGTGTGTGTGTGTATGTGTGTGTGCGTGTGTGTGTGTGTGTGTTGACATTGCATCTTCTTAGGTCAAACAGCGCATTGACCTCTGTCTCTATCTGTGTGTGTGTGTGTGTGTGTGTGTGTGTGTGTGCATGCGTGCGCGCGTGTGTGTGTGTGTGTGTGTGTGTGTACGTGTGTGAGTGTGTGTGTGTGTGTGTATCTCTCTCTCTATATATATATATGTGTGTGTGTGTGTGTGTGTGTGTGTGTGTGTTATCTGGAATACGCTTTGTTTGATTATGTCTTGTTTTGATACAGTGAGCTTAATGGTACTGAACTTGTCAAATCCAGGTGCACGGAGCCCCTGGGGCTTTTAGTCATACCTCAGGCAGCTATCCGTTAGAAGAACTACCAAGTTTTATTGACTTGCACCCAAAGAGTCAAGAACTGCGATTTTTTTACGAATTAATTTCGTACTCGGACCCGGCTGGTCTTGGCCTATTTTTGGATCTAAATTTAGATCAGGTAGATCACCATATCATGCACAAAAAGACACGTCACTAGCAAACTATGTCAGACGTCATCATGAGTTTATGTAAAACAAAATGGAGGCCGGAATCACTCAGTTGAATCGAACTCCGACCAAACACCACGTAATAACTAGGTTAATTTATGCACTCGCGTGAACAAGAAACTGTCGAGCTTCACAGATGTCGTCGTTGGGTAGTTTTGGGTTTGTCTTACTACCATAGGAGGATTTTTGAACTGTAAATGCACTCAGCTGCAACAAAAACGCAAAACGAAGGCTGTGAGCTACACTGTGCCTTTAAGGTGTATCAAATACAGAACAGTGCAACTGAAGCAAATGACGCACCTTTGAACATTCTGTAATATCAGGTTACCTGCAAGTCATTAAAGAGTGTGTTTTTCCCCTCCAGCAACCATTGTTTTTCTATTACGAAATGAAGGACTCTTTTTTTTCAAAATACTCCCTCTTGACATGAAAAAAAA
>NC_090247.1:69910880-69941344 GCF_037325665.1 Littorina saxatilis
TTTTCGATTTTTATATTTAGTCAAGTTTTGACTAAATATTTTAACATCGAGGGGGAATCGAAACGAGGGTCGTGGTGTATGTGCGTGTGTGTGTCTGTGTGTCTGTGTGTCTGTGTGTGTGTGTGTGTGTGTGTGTGTAGAGCGATTCAGACTAAACTACTGGACCGATCTTTATGAAATTTGACATGAGAGTTCCTGGGTATGAAATCCCCGAACGTTTTTTTCATTTTTTTGATAAATGTCTTTGATGACGTCATATCCGGCTTTTCGTGAAAGTTGAGGCGGCACTGTCACGCCCTCATTTTTCAACCAAATTGGTTGAAATTTTGGTCAAGTAATCTTCGACGAAGCCCGGGGTTCGGTATTGCATTTCAGCTTGGTGGCTTAAAAATTAATTAATGACTTTGGTCATTAAAAATCTGAAAATTGTAAAAAAAAAATAAAAATTTATAAAACGATCCAAATTTACGTTTATCTTATTCTCCATCATTTGCTGATTCCAAAAACATATAAATATGTTATATTCGGATTAAAAACAAGCTCTGAAAATTAAATATATACAAATTATTATCAATTTTTTTTTTCGAAATCAATTTAAAAACTCTTTCATCTTATTCCTTGTCGGTTCCTGATTCCAAAAATATATAGATATGATATGTTTGGATTAAAAACACGCTCAGAAAGTTAAAACGAAGAGAGGTACAGAAAAGCGTGCTATGCAGCATAGCGTAACCACTACCCCGCTCGCGCGCTCTGCAGTGAGCGGTGGACCACGAGTATACGGTCTTGCTGCGTTGCATTGCGTTCAGTTTCATTCTGTGAGTTCGACAGCTACTTGACTAAATATTGTATTTTCGCCTTCGTCAAGTTTTGACTAAATATTTTAACATCGAGGGGGAATCGAAACGAGGGTCGTGGTGTATGTGTGTGCGTGTGTGTGTGTGTGTGTGTGTGTAGAGCGATTCAGACTAAACTACTGGACCGATCTTTATGAAATTTGACATGAGAGTTCCTGGGTATGAAATCCCCGAACGTTTTTTTCATTTTTTTGATAAATGTCTTTGATGACGTCATATCCGGCTTTTCGTGAAAGTTGAGGCGGCACTGTCACGCCCTCATTTTTCAACCAAATTAGTTGAAATTTTGGTCAAGTACTCTTCGACGAAGCCCGGGGTTCGGTATTGCATTTCAGCTTGGTGGCTTAAAAATTAATTAATGACTTTGGTCATTAAAAATCTGAAAATTGTAAAAAAAAATAAAAATTTATAAAACGATCCAAATTTACGTTTATCTTATTTTCCATCATTTTCTGATTCCAAAAACATATAAATATGTTATATTCGGATTAAAAACAAGCTCTGAAAATTAAATATATAAAAATTATTATCAATTTTTTTTTTCGAAATCAATTTAAAAACACTTTCATCTTATTCCTTGTCGGTTCCTGATTCCAAAAATATATAGATATGATATGTTTGGATTAAAAACACGCTCAGAAAGTTAAAACGAAGAGAGGTACAGAAAAGCGTGCTATCCTTCTCAGCGCAACGAATACCCCGCTCTTCTTGTCAATTCCACGTGCACTGCCTTTGCCACGGGCGGTGGAGTGACGATGCTACGAGTATACGGTCTTGCTGCGTTGCGTTGCGTTCAGTTTCATTCTGTGAGTTCGACAGCTACTTGACTAAATATTGTATTTTCGCCTTACGCGACTTGTTGCACTTGTAAAGGAAACGGCATAAAATTCAAAGACCTTAATTAGAAACGGCCTTAAACGTAATGACCTTGAAGAGGAATTTTTTACGAAAATACGAAATTATCACTCGACATGTTTGACACACAAAAAAAATAGTTTTTCAAAGATGCGTTTTTTTGTGGCGGACTTGGCTCAACTTGTTTCTGTTCTGTTTTTATATTTAGTCAAGTTTTGACTAAATATTTTAACATCGAGGGGGAATCGAAACGAGGGTCGTGGTGTATGTGCGTGTGTCTGTCTGTCTGTCTGTCTGTGTGTGTGTGTGTAGAGCGATTCAGACTAAACTACTGGACCGATCTTTATGAAATTTGACATGAAAGTTCCTGGGTATGAAATCCCCGAACGTTTTTTTCATTTTTTTGATAAATGTCTTTGATGACGTCATATCCGGCTTTTCGTGAAAGTTGAGGCGGCACTGTCACGCCTTCATTTTTCAACCAAATTGGTTGAAATGTTGGTCAAGTAATCTTCGACGAAGCCCGGACTTCGGTATTACATTTCAGCGTAGTGGCTTAAAAATTAATTAATGACTTTGGTCATTAAAAATCTGAAAATTGTAAAAAAAAATAAAAATTTATAAAACGATCCAAATTTACGTTTATCTTATTCTCCATCATTTGCTGATTCCAAAAACATATAAATATGTTATATTCGGATTAAAAACAAGCTCTGAAAATTAAATATATAAAAATTATTATCAAAATTAAATTGTCCAAATCAATTTAAAAACACTTTCATCTTATTCCTTGTCGGTTCCTGATTCCAAAAACATATAGATATGATATGTTTGGATTAAAAACACGCTCAGAAAGTTAAAACAAAGAGAGGTACAGAAACGCGTGCTATCCTTCTTAGCGCAACTACTACCCCGCTCTTCTTGTCAATTTCACTGCCTTTGCCATGAGCGGTGGACTGACGATGCTACGAGTATACGGTCTTGCTGAAAAATGGCATTGCGTTCACTTTCATTCTGTGAGTTCGACAGCTACTTGACTAAATATTGTATTTTCGCCTTACGCGACTTGTTCTTTCTTTCTCTCTTCTGCTGTTCTTTTTTTCATTCTTTCATTTTCTTTCTTTCTTCCTTTTTCAATTATTTTTTTTTTATCTGTGTCGCTCTTTCCCACACTCTTTCAATGTATTGCATGATCACTCAACATATTTCACGAAAACGTCTTTGTCAAAGAAAGCATTTACTGTAAAGGACATATGCTCCAACTTTCTGTTTTCTGATCTACTTCCTCGTCTGTTATTCTCTCTTTTTTCCTTCCTTCCTTTGCTTCTCTCTTGCTTGCTTTCTTTCTTTTATTCCTTTCTCTGTTTTTTTCTTCCTTTCTTTCTTTCTCTGTTAATGATCTTCATCGTTCTTCCTCCCCTTTCCTTCCACCACACCGAAATCCGTGCTGCAGAGAGTCGACAATGAAAATATTGCCAACATTACTGCAATAACACCTTGTCGAGCGCGAATCTCGTTGCGTTTGTTTGCACCAAAGCAGAATCCATTTTCGCTTGCACATTACTGTATGAGCTAATCTGGCATCGCCGAAAAATGTTGTTTATTCAATAAAATGTCACTTTGCACAAGGTCCTGCCATGTTATTGGTTCTAATGGTTCCCGACTGTGTGTGTTTCCTGTGATTTCGTTATATGCTCCATCTCTCACGTTTGGTAAACTGTCCGTCACTTTCGTGATTGCGAGTAAAGTATTGTGTAACATCCTAATTTGATGACATGCAAAGAATCACACACACACACACACACACACACACACACACACACACACACACACACACACACAGAGTCCTGTCTCTATGTCTGTCTTTCTGCTTGTCCGGCTCATGCACGCACGCACGTACTTACGCATGCACAGGCACACAAGAACACACACACTACGCCCATACCCGCTGATCTCCCTCTTTCTCTCTCTTTTACTCTCTCTCTATCTCCCTCTCTCTTGTACTCTCTCTCTCTCTGTCTCTCTCTCTGTCTCTCTCTCTCTGTCTCCTTTGTTGTAGTTATTATTATTATGATTATTATTACAACCGGTTTTTTAAAAAAAAAATTTTTAACAGTTAGTATTGTTATTATTGTTATGACATCATCATCATTACCATTATTTCTATTTTCATATTTCTATTGTTGTTATTGTATTTAATAGTATCAAATACTATAACTTGTTCTTTGCCTTTAAATGCCATTTATTATCATATGTACGATTATTTTTGCCGTCAACCTTTTTTGCTCTTATAATGTTTTCATGTTCTGTTTTGTATTCATGTTAGTTAGCAAGGACAGATTGAAGACTAGGCAACGCCTAAAATATCCATCCTTCTGTAATAAAGTTTAATCAATCAATCAATCAATCTCTCTCTCTGTCTCTCTCTGTCTCTCTGTCTCTGTCTCTCTCTCTCTCTTACACACACACATACAGACACACAGACACACACACAGACACACACACACCCACACACACACACACACACACACACACACACACACACACACACACACACACACACACACACACACCCCTTACAAACGACTGAAAAAACAGCATGTTGACCTGAGGTCAGGATGCATGATCCCTAGATTTACTTTGCGGGCGGACAATACTTCCTAAAAAAAACCTTTTGTTTGCGTAACCACACAAAAATTGACTTTGTGTTTATATATATATCTGTTACGTTCGTAAAAGCGTGCTTTCAAAACAGATGGGCTCTTGAGTGTATCAAAACAATGAAAGGACTGGTTTACATTTTTTTATTATTTTTTTTTTATCTCTGTCGCTTGAAAGGTAGGGCTGAAGGTTGCATACCTATGCATGATTGTGTGTGTGTGTGTGTGTAGGTGTGTGTGTGTGTGTGTGTGTGTGTGTGTGTGGGTGTGTGGGTGTGTGTGTGTGTGTGTGTGGGTGTGTGTGTGGGTGTGTGTGTGTGTGTGTGTGTGTGGGTGTGTGTGTGTGGGTGTGTGTGTGTGTGTGTGTGTGTGTGTGTGTGTGTGTTCGTGTGTGTGTGTGTGTGTGTGTGTGTGTGTGTGTGTGTGAGTCTGCACGTGTGTCTGTAGCCTACTCCTGTATGGAAAGCCGTTTGGCTCATAACCATTACACGTGTAAAAAATGATTAGTACACGTGTAATAAATAATTAATACACGTGTAATAAAAATGTCATACACGTGTACGAAATGATTAAATACACGCGTAATAAACATTTCTTACACGTGTATTTAACCATTTCTTACACGTGTATGAAATATTTATTACACGTGTATTTAATCATTATGCTATTCCATAGCATAAGAAAAAAGATAAATTACACGTGCAATCAGAAATAAATACACGTGTATAAATCATTTATTACACGTGTATTTATGATTTATTACACGTGTAATGGTTATGAGCCAAACGGCTTTCCATAGTCTCCTGTGCTGCAGTGCCTGCGTGCCGTTCAGCGCGCGGGAACGAGCGAGAAAAGTCACATGACTACAAGACAAACAGAATGGGGAAAGGGTAGGAGGGAGGGGGGGGGGGTGGTCTTTGAAGAGGCTGGGAGTGAGATTTGGGGGCGGGTAGGGGGGGGAGGTAGATGAAAGGGGGATGTCGGAGGGGAGTGTGAGTGGGTGGCTGGCAAACAGTCAGGGATGTCTACAGACTAACAGATCTAGGTCTTTGCTAATGTCGTATCTTTCCGCAATCGACATAGTGACATGGACAAAAGTAGCTGAAAGCAATCATTCCCTCCACTACCCCTCTTCCAAGATCCACATTCGTAAAACAGCCATTCCATCTTATCATTTCCAGTCAATCGCACACCGTGGGACCATTAAAAATCCCTTCACGCACGTGCGACCGCAATTTTCTCCCCCAATAGTCCCCCGTACCAGCATGACTACTTGCATGACTAGTCTTGAATCGTGAACGTGGCGTACTTTAGTACTGGTACCGTTAGAGATTTAAAGGCACACTGGTTCCCGAGTGTTTTTTTTAATGCTGTGGTGAGTTGGATTTTTTTCTAAATTGAATTCATGTCTTGAAAGAGCAACACGTGTTTTTAACGAAGTTAATTTGTAAAAAAAAAAAAACACTGCTCACAGAGAGCATCCTGGCTGGTATTGTAAGCGGCCAAATGGAGGGATTGTCATGTCCCATCGGCTGGGCCGCTATTGCGCGGGTCCGCTATTGCGCGGGTCCGCTATTGCGCGAATCTAACCCTAACCCTAACCCTAATGATTCGCGCAATAGCGGCCCCGCGCAATAGCGGCCCGCGCAATAGCGGGCCGACCCCGTCCCATGTACATTCCTGGCCACATCTCAGACAGTCAGCCTAACAGTTCACACGGTAAGGAGTGTGCCTTTAAATGCTGAAAGACTGAGTTGATGTTGCTGATGGCTATTTATTGTGTTGCCTTCAAGCTGTTTGACTGTGAGCCTACTTAGCGACTTGTCTGTCTGTCTGTCTGTTTCCAATATGAATGTCAATATAAGGGAGAGTTACTGCATGGTTCCGTACCGGTTATGGGAACTGTACCACTCGTTTTCCCAGAAAACGGGTGATGATACGGAGCCAATGACTACGTAGCACAAAAGAGTAGTCTGAAGGAATTTACTCGCTGAAACTAAAATGGCGGATCAACACCATGCAGAGGCTAGGTGAGAAAGAATCAAATTTAACGCTTTTTGATGTTATTTTACATAATTTTGTTTTGCGTGACACTGTATCTGAATACGCAAAGACTAGATGCAATCTTGTTTTGTCACAAAGTTCAATGACTGACCTGCGATCCAACCAAGTTTAGAGCAAACTGTCTCAGCCTCACCCTGTGTATGGTTTCGTTTGATACATGACTATACAGTTACGTGTATCGTACCACTCTTGGTACCGGCACGGTTGGCCTAGTGGTAAGGCGTCCGCCCCGTGATCGGGAGGTCGTGGGTTCGAACCCCGGCCGGGTCCATACCTAAGACTTTAAAATTGGCATTCTAGTGGCTGCTCCGCCTGGCGTCTGGCATTATGGGGTTAGTGCTAGGACTGGTTGGTCCGGTGTCAGAATAATGTGACTGGGTGAGACATGAAGCCTGTGCTGCGACTTCTGTCTTGTGTGTGGCGCACGTTAAATGTAAAAGCAGCACCGCCCTGATATGGCCCTTCGTGGTCGCCTGGGCGTTAAGCAAACAAACAAACAAACAAACCACTCTTGGTCATCTGTATGGTACCGGTGGTACGATTCAGATAACTCGTGGTACGATATGCATGACTACATATAAATATGTGTGTTTGTTGTGAACGGTTTTCAGAGACAAATGGATTGCGTGTGTTTTGTGTCACCAATAGGCACACGAAAAGTGCACATCAAGTGATGGTTTTACTTACATTTGCCACCATTGTGATGATTCCAGTGAGTAGACACTTGACTGTCAAAACAGTGATTTTAAAGTGAATAGCCTAATTTTGCGTAAGTGTTGCCATGCTGTGTGCTGCAAATTTTGGACTGAAACGGTTTTGTTGTTTTGTTTATAGTTGAATTAAACAGGTCATGCCTATCGTACCTGCGGGTTATTGTTATAGTACCAGTGGTACGAATCCAGTGACCTGGTGGTACTTATTGAAGACCCAGTCTCTTGATTCGTACCTTTCGAAGGAAAATAAATAACAACATTGTGTGGTGTCTATTGTGTGTACCATCTGGTAATATAAAACATACTACATGTATATGGTAGAACCATATTGGCACTATGCAAGGTGCAAATAGCAGTGCTCTGGGATGACGCAGATGAGTTTTTTCTTAAGTGGTACGGAACCAGTAACTCTCCCTTACACAATGAACATCAAGCTTTCTGTAGTAACGGAGAAAGAAAACACCCATTCGCATGCAGACACGTTGAAAGGAACCAACAAGTAAGTCACTGTACGTTTTTCATATCGAAATCAGAGAGGACAGCACGTTTCGCCCTGCAGTCCGGACTGACGATCTAACAGCGAACGACAAGAAGAAAATATCGAAATCACACGTTCCAGCCCCATTTCAGCAAAAGGCACGATCGAAAATCTAGGCGTAATTAGAACGGTAAAGGATTTTTCGGATACCGAATTATTTCTTCTCTTAATTTTCCCGTCATCTACACAAGAAGGTTTGCTCAAGAAAATGCAAAAAGGAAATAAGTATGCAGATAGCATACACTACGTCCTCCGAACAAGGAGTATGCAAATATGATATGCTATTTCCTACAGAAGCATTCTGTATCCGGAAAGCAGCTTACGACAAAACTGAAATTGGAACCAGATTTGCCGCTCAATCCGGTTTCCTGTGTTTCTCGGAGATAACTTCACATGGCATGCACGCTAACAGTCTCGCAAAAAGCCTTCAGACCTAATAGGTTGGGGACAGTGCGTGACTACATCTAATTTCGTTGTCACACTGAAAACTTGTTATCGTTATGTAGATAACTGCGTAGAAAGCGAAAGAGGTTTAACATTTTAATGGCTGTGGAGACTGGATTTTGGAGCTAAAATGTTGGAAATTCCCTCCAAGCACGAACACGTAGGTGGTGACAATAACCAGGCCGCCATCATTAAAAGCTAGCACAAATCTGCAGTGGGTGTGTGTGTGTGTGTGTGTGTGTGTGTGTGTGTGTGTGTGTGTGTGTGTGTGTGTGTTTGTGTGTGTGTGTGTGTGTGTGCATGGTTGTGTGTGTGTGTGTGTGTGTGCATGGTTGTGTGTGTGTGTGTGTGTGTGTGTGTGTGTTTGTGTGTGTGTGTGTGTGTGTGTGTTTGTGTGTGTGTGTTTGTGGGTTTGTGTGTGTGCGTGTGTGTGTGTGTGTGTGTTTGTGTGTGTGTGTGTGTGTGTGTATAGTGTTGTGTGTGTGTGTGTTTGTGTGTGTGTGTGTGTGTTTCAGGAGCTTCCATATCAGCCTCAGGTAACCGAAGAGATTGGATTAATTCCATTTCAAAAGCAATATAAAATCAAACAAAAAACAAACAATTGGGAGCTGAGAAGGGAGAGGAAAGAAATGGGTGGGGATTTTTTGCTTCAGAGGTCTTCAATTTTTTTCATTTATATCTCCTGCGCGCCAGTGGTTCAAGCTAGTGATCAATGACTGTAGTATGTTAGGCAATGTAATCACGACGCAAGGGTTCAGGAATTTGTACAGATGGCGATTTTTAGAAAAATACAATACGATTTGCAAATTTGCACAGGAACAAAAGCCTTTTGTAAGCAGACAAGCAAACACTTTTTGTCCCAATATACCTTCGAGGGAATACAAAGATTGTACAGATTTCTCCAGTTTTTGGGTGACCCAGAAACACGCAATCGCTCAGTCTCCCAAAGGAGACGCATTACGTCAGTCCTCTGGGTCGGAACACTCAACGAAATCAACAAGTAAAACACCACTTGCCTAAAGGATTTCGCGAGCTAACGAAAAGTGCTCATAACTTTTGTGACACGGATTTCATCAGGTTGAACTATTTTCTAATTATAAACACCAGTTTTCGATTTTTGTCAGGAAAAGATTTCCATAATTACTGACTAGGATTGGTTTAAACACAATTTTATTCAAAATACATGACATGAAACAATTGACAAAAATGCAGCTAGGACACGAACTCAAGCAGATGCTTATTTGACGTGACCATAACAATGCTAAGTTACACAAGTTTTCATGATGGTGGACAACACAATTATTAACCAGAAGAACAAAATGTAGGAGGGGGGTATGGGGAACTTAATCAAAACAGGAGGATTTACAAAGAGAAAAAAAAATTAAAAAAAATAAAAATAAAATAAAAAAATAAATAAAAAAACAAGAGGCGAAGCCTTCAAGGCTCACGTAAGAAATCGACAAACAGTAACACAAACTCAATCACTCCGTCACACATACACACACACACAGTAAGCATAGGTGACACTGTGCAAGAAAGCGAGACACTAGATCTAGATCTGTCTGTCTGCATGTAGCCTACTTACAGGGACATGACAGCCAACTAGTCTCGGCCCGCTCAAAATAATGAGACCGAGACTTTCAGTAATTCCTTCGCGTGACGTCTAACCCTCTTACGTCATAATCTGACGTCTTCAAATAACGAAATGTTAAAGTTTCTACCACAGACATAATATACATACATACATACGCACGCACGCACTCACGCACGCACGCACGCACGCACACACGCACAGACAGACAAAAGTTAGCATCGCATAGGCTACACTTACGTGAGCCAATAAGGTGAGACTATGAATGAAGCGCGTGGGACGAGAACATCGATGCTGAGACATGCAATAAGTAAGTTCAGATAAATGTACATTTTCATGGAGAGGGCAGCATAGTTCGTTACGAATGTATGGAAGAAAACAACCACACACACACACACACACACAAAAGAGAACAGCAAAACAAAAACAAAAACTCAATGATAATTATTACTTATGTTAAATATGTAATTGATGCAACAATCAGTTCAGAATCCACAGTCCTTCAGTTCGGTGTTCCTCAGGGATCCGTGTTGGGTCCAGTTATTTTTGTTTTGTACATGAACCCCCTCTTTAACCTCGTCAAACAGTATCCTATCGATCACCACGCCTTTGCAGACGACAACCAGTTGTACAAAGACAGTGAGATTGATCAAATTGATACCACTGTGAGTGAAATGGAAGACTGTGTTGTTGCTGTAAAGGCGTGGATGACGGCTAACAAACTACAGCTAAACGACTCGAAAACTGAATCCATGCTTGTCAGGTCCCAGTACAGATCTTTCCCTGAAAATTCTTTGCCTTCTAGCATTCATGTCGGTGATAGCGACGTCAACTTTGTCTCTTCTGTGACTAATCTTGGCGTTACCTTCGATCACTTCCTCAACCTTTCCTAGCACGTCCAAAACATCCGCACAATTGCGTACAGTAACGTAAGGAAAATCAGTTCTATCCGCCACTATCTTACCCCCCAAGCCGCTCAAACTCTAGCCTGTTCTCTAGTTCTATCCAGAATAGACTATTGCAACAGCCTGTTCTATGGCTGTGATCAAAAACTTGTCGAGTCACTCCAAAAGGTACAAAACTCTGCCGCCAAATTGATATATCGTTCTAAGAAGTTTGATCATGTCACACCACTTCTTCGTTCCCTTCATTGGCTTCCCGTGTCCGCTCGTATCAGATACAAGCTTGCTTGTATCTGTTTCTCTGCCAAATTTGAAGATGGCCCTAAATACCTCAAGGAACTGCTCGTCACATATGACAATCCCTCTGACTACAACCTCCGCTCACGCGCTGACAGTCGCAAACTGGAAACTCTCGAGCGAAGCTTGCCTTCTTTTGGAAATCGCTCGTTTGCTTCTGCGGCTGCCATTGTCTGGAATTCTCTCCCTTCCTCCGTTCGCCATTCTGCTTCTAAGGACTCTTTCCGCAGTTCCCTTAAAACGCACCTTTTTCGCGAATCCTTGTAAATTGTCCTTGCCATCTTTATAGACTGTTAGAGGTGAAGTTAGATTTGTTGTTTGAATGTGTCTTTTTTTTTTGTATAGTTGCTTCAGCTTTGATTGAGCTATAGGGTTCTGTATGAAATTTGCATTTAGTCTTTCTTTTTCTTGCTGAGTGTATGTACAGTCCAGAGAGGAGACGGACATGGTGTGAGCTTGTCCAGGGGGGTATATGAACATCTCAGTGGCAGGGGGATGGAAGCACTTGTTAATGAGTGGGAGTGTGTATGCGCGTGGTGTGCACGAGGATGTATGCACGTGAGTGATATTTGTAAATGTGTATTATTATAATATCATCTTTGTATTTATATTATTGAAATTGTTATATCTCGATGTACAGCGCTAAGAGCATAGTTAAATTTGTGAAGCGGCGCTATATAAGCTATCTTTATTATTATTATTATTAACAACACTGAGAGGCGGGTTTACGTTCTCCTGCACACAAACATACACAATACCAGTACGTGGGTTAATCCTTCAAGTTAGTCGACCAGATTCAGCAATAAAGGATTGGACTAGGATTCATATAGACTGCAAATGAAAGTAGAGCATTCTGGCATGATATTTGCCAAAGTGATCGACAGAGTGTCAATGAAATGATTACAACTGACAAGAAATTTGCTAAACTGAGTTTTGAAAATGAGATCGTTTGCTGCAGACAAAGCCATTCTATCACTGAGATTCTCATCAAAATGGAAGTGCAATGCTGAAAGTTTAAAGCGACAGTGCCTTTGTTGTGCAATGTTTGAATTGAAAACACCTGTGATGGAAATGGTAGCGGTGAAAAAGACAAAAATCGGTCAACAAGAAATAGAGAGTGATTACTGTCCTACAGGCTAAATATTTCGCCTCTTTAAGGACAAGATTTGGCTTATATGATAATTCGAGTTTTACGCCCTCACGGCTTTTGATGAGATTCACAAATGTGCGCGTGTTTAGGTGGTATCAGCTATCTGCACTTATGGTAGAATCACCGAGGTCTTTTACGTGCCATTGTGGCTGCACATAAAGTTAACCCGTGTCCGTCCCGGCCCAAAGTCGGACCTGCGACGTTTCGATCACAAGTCCAGTGCTCTACCAACTGAGCTCCCCCCCCCCCCCCCAAAAAAAAAAAAATAAAAAAAAATAAAAAAATTAAAAATAATTCCATCAACAACTCTGTCTTTGGTTCTAGGAGCTGTGGAAGAGTTGTTGCCCTTGAAGGTGAGGCAAGCTGACAATAAATAGCTCATTGGGAATCACTATTAATATAGACACCCCGTTGGTTTCACAGTGAAGAATGAACTTCGATCTAAGTGTTTTCGAAAGAAAAATGCCGGCTATGCCGTGTGCGCTCGATATGAACGATGTCTGTCCACAGCGTGCAGACCGGCATTGGTTCTTTACTGTGACGCAAGCGGCGAGGCTCTTCTTGATATTTGTCGGCCTCACGTTCAAGAAACACAGATCTTCCGCAGTCCATTAAAACCCAAGAAAAAGTTATTAGCTGACATCGTTTGTTGTGTCCATGTGTGACGGGCGCAATAGCCCAGTGGATACGACGCCGGCCTTTCATGTGGAAGGTTCAGTGTTCGAATCCCGGCCGTACCTGCTGGTTTTCAGAGTGGAAATTTGTCCAATCACCCTGGTCACAGACTCACCGACTCACAGACCCAAACACACACACACACACACACACGCGCGCACACGCCACCACCCTCGACACCACCACCCTCGTCTCGATTCCCTGTCTATGTTAAAAAGTGTTAGTCAAAACTTGACTAAATGTAGACAGAAAGAAAAATCACTCGAGTGTACGTGGGAGTTTCACCCCAGGAAAAGCAGGAGATGAAGAGAAGAGTGTCCGTGCCCTGCAGTTTTGTTTCTTTCTCTTTTTTGACCTCAGTTGCATGCACGCTGCTTCAATCCTGAGTTGTTTTTGCCTTTGTTTTTGTGTGTGTTTTTTCTTCTTTTTTTATGCCCTGCAGTTTTGGGTCTGAGTAGCAAAAGAGTGGACATGTCCAACGATCCCCCCCCCCCCCCCCCCCCCCCGTCGTATCTTTCCTATTTAGGTCAACCATATGACCCAGTTCAGTAATTAGAACAGCACTAATTTTAATAGAAGAAATACGGTTTTGTTACTTTTTGTGACGTCCGTCATTCGTGTGATCGTGTCATGCCGTTTCATTTCATCTTCAATTCTAAATCTGTCGCTGGCCACACGGACGGATATTATCAAAATCCTTACACAAATGTGATTAAATTTGAAGCACGAAGGCGTATTTGCTTTGCCAGAGGCCACGATAGTTATAAAACAAGTACCATCTATGATGTAAAGGTGGATGGAGATCTATTATGTGAGGATAAGTAACCAGGTGCAGCCGTTTAACTCATTGTCTCCCAGGTACGGATATATCCGTACCCACTCATATATATCGCTCTATCTAACCAGGTACGGATATATCCGCTCAGACTGTTAGCTTCAGTGGCTTCCTGTAACGTCCACCTAACGCCTGCATTCCAGTGTGATGATACACAGTTACTACACAGTTAGTGAGTTACTACAATTCTGAGTGACCTGCTGCAGCACAGCTGGTCTCGGCTAAACAAAACTTGGTCAACATAGGTGGGGTAGAAAGTGTTAAGCTACATAATTTGCTTGATATGGGCACCTCGACAATAAGTCGGACAACACAAGCTGATGACAACCAGAAGTCATAGTCCAAAACGTGACAGTCCGCCAGATCAAAACTACCGATTGACTGGTTTGTTGTTAGAGCGTACTACCCTCTAAGGACCAGCTAGTCTATATTAGATGGTTTGCTCGCTGAAAATAGTGTCTGATAATTAACTCGAACTAGTCCCATCTGCTTTGACTTTGCATCATTAATTAACTTTGACGCATAACATTCTCGGGTGTGGGGTGTGGTGGGAGGAGGGGGGGGGAGGGGGCTTTCATGCTAACGTGCTTTTGTGTTGATGTTGCTGATGTTTTACAATTTCATGAGCTTATACCTGTTTACTGAAGGAGAGTATATGAGAGAGCACACGCACACACGCGCTCGCGATCGCACACGCACACACACACACACACGTACACACACACACACACACACACACACACACACACACACATACACATACACACACACACACACACACCGACAGACAGACAGGGGGAAAAGCCCTGAGAAATAGACACAATCAAAACAGAAATGAGCAAAGTAATAGAAAGAAGATTAGAAAGGTAGATGTATTTCAGTTATTTGATCTCTTTGATTAATCCGCGAGATAAAGGAGAACAACAAAGGCATTTCAGTTATTTGTTATCTTTGTTCTCTCGAGACACATGAGAAGAAAGAATTCATAGATGCTACAACCAGTTATACAACTTTCTATTCGATATGTATCCACGCACGCGTGTGTCTGTCTGTATGAAGTTCAAAGTACTTTTTTACATTTAGTCAAGTTTTGACTAAATATTTTAACATAGACGGGGAATCGAGACGAGGGTCGTGATGTATGTGTGTGTGTGTTTGTATGTATGTATTTGTGTGTGTGTTTGTGTGTGCGTGTGTGTGTGTGTGTGTGTGTGTGTGTGTGTGTGTGTGTGTGTGTATACATCGATTCAGAGAAAACTACTGGGCCGATCTTCATGAAAGTTCACACGGGAGTTCCTGGGTATAATATCCCCAGACGTTTTCTTCCTGTTTTCGATAAATATCTTTGATGACGTCATATCCGGCTTTTTGTGAAAGTTGAGGCCGCACTGTCCCGCCCTCATATTTTCAAACAAATTAATTGAAATGTAGGTCAAAAAGTTGTCTACGAAGTCCGGACTATGGGATTGAATTTGAGCTCGGCAGCGTGAACATTAGTTGATTAGTTTGCTCATGAAATTTGACATTAAAATCGAATTTTCACCAGCAGATTTAAAAATAACTGCATCGTATTCCTCAATTTCTCCTGATTTCAAAAACATATACATATGTCATGTTTACTATAAAAAATGTGCTCAGAATCAAAGAAAACAAGAAATAAGATAATAAGTACTGAGTTCGCGCGCTACGCGGAGACGCGCGTGACTAGTCTCGGTTTTTCCGTGTGGTTAGTCGAGACTATCTTAATAATTTGTATAGTCTCGGCGATGACGGGTTTTTTGGTGTAAATCTGTTGCTTTTATGCCGAGAGCTTGACTAAAATGTGTTTATATTGCTTCACGCGACTTGTTTTTTTAATGATCGGAACACCGCCCAAGGATGAAGTCACGCCCTTTCATTACAATGAGCTTGAAATGATGAACGTTTCTGGTGTACGCTGTTGTACATGTGTGACGTTCAACGATTGATTCTAATTTGAGAGAAAGAATTTTTAGGTCGGAACCTCGCCTGAGGAAAGAATCATGCTCTGTCATCATAGTTTGCTTGAAATGATGAACGTTTCTGGTGTACGCTGTTGTACATGTGTGACGTTCAACGATTGATTCTAATTTGAGAGAAAGAATTTTTAGGTCGGAACCTCGCCTGAGGAAAGAATCATGCTCTGTCATCATAGTTTGCTTGAAATGATGAACATTCTGAAAGTGATCCGTCTTGGTACAAAACACAGGCACTCGTCACGAGCGGGTCGGGATCAAAGTGGGCGGGGCCTATGCGCTCTCAAGACTATTACTATTACAGTATAAACCAAAAGAAAAGACGACCGTCCATCACAAGTGATATCCAAGACATAGGCCCCGCCCACCTCGTGACGAGTGCCTGTGGTACAAAAAGGCTAGTTTCAAATACACGAATTGGGTGGGTTTTTTCTGTTTTTATTTAAGAACACAAAATGAAGAGTAAGAAAAACAGAATTTTGGGAAGGGCATGAAAGGAAAGAACGAAAGAGAGAAAAAAAGACAGAAAAAGAAAGAAAAAAAGAAGGAGGGCGTGAACAAAAGAAAGAAAATAAATCCAAAAACAAAGAGACTGCCAACGTCCCAAAATTCAGAATAAAAAAACAAGAAAGGTAGGTTGTTGGAACGTTTGTTTTTGACAAAACAATACATTCACAGATATTTCGACCCAACGGACAGACAAACAAATATTCACACAAAACTTATCTTGATAGTTCTATCAGTGTACAGAAATATCTGTGAATGTATTGTTTTGTAAATAACAAACGTTCCAACAACCTACCTTTCTTGTTTTTTGATTCAAAAGAAAGAAAAAAAAGAAAGATAGATAGCAGAGCAAGAACAGAAGAAGAACAAGAACAGAAAATGATCAAGAACAAGAACAAGGAGAACACAAAGAACAAGAAGACAAACACGAAAAAGAAGCAGAACAGGAACAAGAAGAAAAACAAGAAGTAGACGTTGAACAAAAATAAAATTGAAAAAAAGATAAGTGGAAAATCTCGCAACGTAATAGATAAAGAGAGAAAGAGGATGCCACTCCCGCTCGATGAATAACCTACTACAGCTATCGCTTTCCGATACCACCTGGGGCCAACTTACTGCTTCAACAAATCTTTCTTTTCTTTCTGCCTCATTTCTGCTGCCGTTCCTTCAAAGTTTAAAGGTCCTTGTCTACATTTTTATACCGAAATCGCCATTTGACCATTAAAGGTCCTTGTCTACGTTTTTATACCGAAATCGCCATTAAAATGCAGTCTATTATCTACAAATATCAACAATACACCCCCTTTCGATCAGGAAAGACGAAGCCAGTGTAGTCGTTTGAAAATTCATTGTAGTATTCCAGCGTAGTACTCATAGTAGGATATCCTTATTTGGAAAATGCCAAGCGCAAAACTCCTCTCAAATCCCGTGCATTTCGTGCGTTTAAAAAAAAAGCGTGGACAGCGCTCCAGTGTCAAACTGTTGCTGCACTTGTTTGGGCGTGGCTATAAGCATAGTGACATGAATTTGGTTGGTCAGTATTTTTAGGCAAAGCACATGTTCTCAGCAAACAGAAAACAAAATATTGGAAGCGTGAGTCACGCTACCCAAAAATAAATCTTTTTTTTAACATATATTTTTTGTTCTATAACTTTTTTTCCCCATGGTTCATTCATCTTCTGACATAACTTTTTAGCGAAATCTAACCAAAAGATTATTGAAAAAAAGCAAAAATGTAGACGACCACCTTTAAGACTTTCCCGTTTAAAGGATTCACACTGTGTGTAACACACACAAATATTTCTACCCTTTTTTCTCCCATGCTAAAGCAAACAACTTGGCCGTTCTTCTCTATGGAGCGATATTTGTTTGCTTGGAATAAGTTTGTGATACAATATGTCATAAAACAAACAACAACCAAAAAAAGAATGTTTGTCCAAACGTTTAAAAAACAAACTTTCAATTAACTAACATTCTTTTTTTTTAACTCTGGATTTTGAAACGTTTGCAGTCCATCTACTTTTGGATGTCAATCAAGAATTAAAGAGATACAATAATTATCGCTTCCAAAAAACACCCCATCCAAGACGTCTCTATTTGACCCTCTATAACAATGTCGAAGGGAAATCTCAGACGTCAGAAGCCAAACAAAGTTCAACAAGACGTTATAAAGTGAATAATGGCGTTACGTAAAAATTCTGCCACTTCTTCTACACGTCTTTCCGAAGAGATGACTAAACACTTTGAGAACGAAGTTTGTCCCGGTGACCTCAACTTATCATCAGTAGAAAAGCGATCATTAGGTCACCGCCAAGCTGTGCATGAATCGGTATCGTACATCATTAAGTGAGCACAATAATTGTTACTGCGCACAGGAAGCAGCCAGGCTGTGTTCAAGTGGAAGACAGGAAGGAAGTTCATGTCTCCTTTAAACCCTGGACACATATGTATTGATGTCCCCGATGAATTACACGGAAAGCAATCTAACATAATTATGCCCTCCGGCAATTGACAGTAACCAGAGCGTTTCTCTTGATACAAAAGTGACATTAATGAACTCGTCACAAAACAAAGATAATCACCGGAACCCTTCTTCATTTTGTCATCAAACTGTGTATGATTTATAACTATTAGTCATGGTATGTAGATTAGAACATGGTAGGGATCAACATCAAAAGTCAGGCCGTTGCTACAGCGCTTATTTTTCTCTTTTTCCGTCTCCGAATTCATATAAAACATATCCGAAAGCGGCGTATGGCTGCCTAAATTGCGGAAAAAGCCCGGTCAGACAAGTAAAAAAAACACCTCGTGCAAAAACATAAGTGAACGTGGGAGTTTCAGCCCATGAACGAAGAAGAAAAAGAATATAAAACATATACAAACTCCCTATAATCAACAATTAAAACAAAACACAAAATCAATGAGACTATGAATTTGATCAAATACACATGAGAATGTGCGTGTTGTGTCTCCGCCTTTATAGTGCGTTCTTTACACCGAGGTGCACGGGTGTGACATCCGTATCAGAGCATGGAAGTTACAAGTCGCTGTGAGGACACCTTTTGAATATAATTATGTAATGAAGATTACTCAATTTTGGGTTCCATAAAATCTGCCCTGAAGCAATATAAGTAGAACATTCAGATAATTATATCTCTTTCACGTTATAAGGCTGCTGCATATTGTTTCTTTCAGCATTAAAAACAAACAATGCTGGTGTCTTTTAAAAAAAAGATCAATATATATGATGACATATGATCATTTTGATGCTACACATGTTGACACGTATATTTTTTTCACGTATGACTATTTTTAGTCCTTTTGTATAATGTACAAGTTTTTCTGAACCGCATGTAAATGAGAGAGTATGTGTGCAAACAGAAAATACAGTTACCATGTTAGTATAAAAAAAACAATATAAAACCAAACAATGCTGCTGTGAGTAGACACAAATTGTTTTTTGCTTTAAATAACCCCACAACCGTTAGATTCTCTTGATAATTTTTACCAAGATCATTGGCGCTCTAGGTCGATGGGGCAGTGGACGGTTTCTTTTCTTCTGAAAGACATACTATTGGTCTGACCGTTGGGGGGAGTTTCTGTCAAATTTGACGAATCTGGGAAATCCACTGTGCCTTAATCTAACCGCACACGGCACGATTTGTTCGACAAACGCACCACAAGTATGGTAATTATGTAACAAAGTTAACACAGTCATTGCATTTTTAACAGAACCTCCCCCCAGCCTGCACCCGGGCAACAAGGACCACGTGACGCTGGACGGATATGACGTGTTTTTCTCTGCTGTTGGAAACAGAAATTAGTCCAGAAGCACCACCTGGGGACACCACGGCCAAAGCTCTGCATGCGGCCGCGACCGAGTTACCTCATCGAGTACACTAACAAGGGAAGTAACTCAGTACAAGTAACTCCCCAAGAGTGCTCTTTCTTTGCCTATTGTACGACACTTAAAGGTACTGAACTTGTCAAATCCGGGTGCACGGAGCCCCTGGGGCTTTTAGTCATACCTCAGGCAGATATCCGTTAGAAGAACTACCAAGTTTCATTGACTTGCACCCAAAGAGTCAAGAACTGCGATTTTTTTTACGAATTAATTTCGTACTCGGACCCGGCTGGTCTTGACCTATTTTTGTATCTATATTTAGATCAGGTAGATCACCACATCATGCACAAAAAGACACGTCACCAGCAAACTATGTCAGACGTCATCATGAGTTTGTGTAAGTGTAAAACAAAATGGAGGCCGGAATCACTCAGTTGAATCGAACTCCGACCAAACACCACGTAATAACTAGGTTAATTTATGCACTCGCGTGAACAAGAAACTGTCGAGCTTCACAGATGTCGTCGTTGGGTAGTTTTGGGTTTGTTTTACTACCATAGGAGGATTTTTGAACTGTAAATGCACTCAGCTGCAATAAAAACGCAAAACGAAGGCTGTGAGCTGCACTGTGCCTTTAATGTAGCTTTTAAAAGACTTCCTTTTGCAAAGTGTACAATGTGGCATTATTTGTAACGCATAATCTTATGGTATAACTTTGGAAGCAATCTGAAGGCTTTTTTCCTCAGGTATGATCCCAAACTTTCGTGTGTAAATGTGAACGGGTACCTATTTGCTTGTATCTCAGTCAAAGCCAGACGGAGGCGGGTGTTCCTGCTAGTGTATGTATTCAAAATTACTTTCATACTTTAAAATTGCTTTCGGTAACCTAAAAGGGTTTTCACGAGAAAATTAATGCCAGATTCAAATGATTTTGAAAGTTAGAACGACATTAGAATGGGACGACATCTTTGATCAGAAAGATTGCAGTGTCAGATAAGATCGCTTACATCCCATTAAAATCTCTCGCTGAAATGATTGATTACGACCTGAGCTGAGGGGTAAGGTTTTGCTTGAATTAACGTGTATTTCCTTCAACCTGAATGTTATCGTCCTTGTAATGCTGTCTTCGTTGTCAAAACGTGTCCAGTTGACAAATCCCGTACTCCGTTTCAATTTCAAAAGCTGTTCAAGCACGCACGCACGCACGTACGTACGTACGCACGCACGCACGCACTCACGCACGCACGCAAGCGAACACACACGCACAGACGCACACACGCACACACACACGCACACACGCGCACACACACACACACACACACACACACACACACACACACACACACACACACACACTATCATAAAAAAACACCAGGTTGAAATTAGTGTGATGTCTAAACGGACCCACAGTTTCGCCACTTTAAGTCTGAGAGTGGCGCGTGTAGTAAATGTAACATTGCCATGGCAACAATAACAATTTAACCATAGACCATCAGCACTCTGGCTTTCGAGGAAACAGCCAAACATAGTTAAATAATTCAATTGACCTTGTTTTAAAGGCTGGATATGTAACGGGGAGAGTGTGTATGACACGAAACATGTGTCGACGTTGGTATTGTCCGTTTGTGATACGCCTGAGACATTGTTTTCGAAATTATCTCCCAATCTGCACATATTTTGCCATGTGGATAAGAACATAATAAGTACGTCAAAAGTATACCTAATTTAATTTATATTTACTATAATGCTTACTTTCCTCTGGTTAGTTATTTTTTCATAAAGACTACTTAAAATGAATCAAATGTTTCCCCCTTCTGGCCTCAACAAAGCTGCAGGTCACTTTTTCACCTGTGCCGTACAGCCTTATTCGTGCATCTCGTGCTGACATAATACATGTCACACAAACACGGAAGCTATCCAAGGGTTTGCACACCTGAACTGGTAAAGATGTTGTCCGAGGTGAAAAAAATAATTGTGAATGCGCATACGATGCTGAAAAGGGGAGCCTGTATATCACTGGAATAACGTTGCAAAAAGAGCTTGCCACGCACTTGGAATTTCAAGAACCACATTATTTAAAGCAGTGACCGATAACAACAAAAGAAATGGATTGCCGTCAAACAAGGAGCAAACACAATAACAAACAAACAAACAAGCAAACACACACACACACACACACACACACACACACACACACACACACACACACACACACACACACACACACACACATACTCTCTCTCTCTCCCTCTCTCTCTCTCTCTCTCTCTCTCTCTTTCTTTCTCTCCCTCTCTCTCTCTTTCTCTCTCTGTCTCTCACGCTTGAACAAAATGGATAGAACACTGTATCTATAATTATGACAACCTCTTTAACAACAATTGTTCGATGCGGGAAAACCCCGACACAGTCCAACCCGGATGACACAAACGTTACGCCATAACATGCACGAGTTTGACCTCCATTTTGCAAAACTGGTCCAGGGTCCCGGACAAGGTCTTACATTTTATTATCTAGTACAGAAAATTATGAAGACCTAATGAATACCAACCTGCCTATACTCTAAGAACGTACAAATCCTATTAGGTATACTTCAAGGGAACATATTTTCTTCTTCTTCTAATATAAACATGTGTGTAGTTTGCAAGATAAAACCGAAAAACCTTGTCTCAGGCTGATTGCAAACGAGCTATACGGGAACCAGTTGTCGAAGTGTAATCGGACAAAATGTACAATGGAGCTCACACTCTCAGGAAAAGGGTGCGCACGCAAGCACAAAGTTACAGACAGAAGCAGACGCAAACAGACACACACACACACACACACACGAACGCACGCACGCACGCACGCACATACACTGACACACACACACACACACACACACACACACACACACACACACACAATGCACAAGGCAAAACTTGTATGCATTAAAAAAACAAGTAGAAAAGAAGACAAATGCAATATCTTAAATCAAAAACGAAACTGTTAAAAACACCCAACAAGGAAAGAAAAACGAACATTTAATAGTACGACTTAAGAAAATTAAAAACATGAAATCAAAATCGACAAAAGAAGAGAAAACATATAAAAAAAAAACTCATTCACTTACCAGCAGAGGAAGAGGTTGCAGAACCCGCAAGGCTTCAGGAAAAAAAAAAGATTGTTTCACAAGAACTTGAAAACAAGTGAATACCATAGCACACTTCACAAGAAAAGTCAAGGAAATAGGCAATAAGGTACTGCAATAAACTTAGACCAACTTGTCTGAACAAACGTCCAGCTATCCGTCACAGAAGACTCTGGCCGAATGCGAACAAGTGTCTGTAGCACACACAAAGGAGCAGTGGTAGGAATTCACAGTGCCAGCGACTGTGTGCGTGTTGCACGAGTGTAGCGAGACAGTATAGTGTGCGGACGGTTGGCTGGAGCCTGTCGCCGCCTCAGTCCCGCTGCTTTGCTATTAAGTCTTGTCCGTGGAAGATGGTAACAGGAATACTGTCGCCATGTAGACTTGCTTATTTGGTCCAAATACTAGCAACATTTTCTAAACAACAAAGAGATTGATGGTATCCACGTACGTGTGTATCAGTATGTATGACGTTCACAGACTGATTAAAAATTTTTTATTTTAGATCGAAAAACCGCCCGAGGATAAAGTCATGCTCTTTCATTATAATAAGTTTGAAATGATGATATTTCTGGTGTACACTGCTGTACATGTATGATGTTCAAGATGAACCAAGCTGAAAACAACAGAATTCTGTACTCACCAAGGACTGCACATACAAAACCAAATCAAATGTTCGCTTATGGAGGCTTTTTCAGGACAAACTAACAAACACAAACAAAAAGCAAAAGTAGCACAAAACGAAAAAGGTATGAAACCAAGATGAAAAGAAACAGAGAGGGACAAAAAAACATATCACTTAAAATAGTGAAACACTCATGCTGTGCTGTTGGAAGTCTCCAGTTTTGAAGCATTGGAATTGTAATCCTTTTGTATCGTAATTTTACTGAAAGAGCGTTAATTTTGATTTGATGGTTGTTGAAGGGAATTTGTAGACATCCACAAGTCCGTCTTTTGGCCAATTCACTGGCAATATTTTACTTAAATGGTGAAAGGTCACACGGTGGTGTTGCAAGTTATGAAGGTTTTGCAACAGAATTCAGATTCTTCTCCTTCTTCTTCTTTCATTAGACGCCCAGGGTCAACATTCTGACTATTAATGGCGCTTGAGTAGGCATGCTGGGTATTTTCGTGTTTCTATAACCCACCGAACTCTGACATGGATTACAGGATCATTTCCGTGCGCACTAGGTCTTGTGCTTGCGTGTACACACGAAGGGGGTTAAGTCACTAGCAGGTCTGCACATAAGTTGACCTGGGAGATCGGAATAATCTCCACTTTTAACCCACCAGGCGGCAGCGACCGGGATTCGAGCTCACGATATTCCGATTAGGAGGCCGACGTCTTACCACCACGCCACTGCGCCCGTCCGATTAAAGGGACAAACTTGTTATGTGAATAAGAACTGTTTTTATTGGTCAAAATACCGGGACAATATTGCAGACATTTTTGTTAAAGTTGTAGTGTTGGAAGAGTAAGGTTCGAGAGCAGTGCCCCAAGTTCAGAGGGGCTCTGAAAGGTATCAAATTCTGCATACGGAGGGGCGGGGAAATATTGAGTCAACTTTGTGCAGACTCTCCTCGGTGTCCAAACACCCCCCGTGTGCACGCATGCGCACGATAAAGAACCCAATTTCACACCAATAGTTGCAGGGCTTGGAAACACAAAAACACAGTGTCACACATTCAGGAAACAAACAAATGGGTAGCGCCGTATTGTATGGCATTTCGCTTTCCCCAGTGAGGAAGCAGCCTGAATGTTCATGAGGGTAACCTCCAGGACAATATAACATCTTATCTTATCTTATCTTATCTTATCTTATGAAGTTTAATTGTCGTGGAACGCGCTATTGTTAGATTTGTAATTCCATTTGTTATATGAACTTTATTCTTATATTCAGTAGGGCATAACGACACGGCGGACAATAACAGATTTTTTGAAATAACTCTGTCACTGCAACAAGACCATTCAGCAGAGTTATGCCGCTTGAAGCCGAGTAAACCAAGGGAGCTCACTCTTTCACAACCGATATTTCCGGAATTCTTCCATTGACGGAAAGGGATTCTGGGACACCGTTCTTGAATTTTGTTGTTGGAAGTCTTGAGGGCACACTCCTTCTCGTGGGAACAGTTTGGCTGGCCATCTCACATCGGGCCAGGATAAGGCCATCTCTTCACTTGGACACATACCAAATATTAACAGCCTGACTGCTTCCTGTGATGAGTTGGACATTTTTTTTATGAATGAAATTCCTAAAAAGAAACTACTGGCTTTTACCAAATTAATTCATAACAAGAGGCGAAGCCTTCAAGGCTCACGTAAGAATAGACAAACAGTAACACAAACTCAATCACTCCGTCACACATACACACCCACACACACAGTAAGCTTAATAAGTGACACTGTGCAAGAAAGAGAGACACTAGATCTAGATCTGTCTGTCTGTATGTAGCCTACTTACAGGGACACGACTGCCAAATAGTCTCGGCCCGCTCAAAATAACAATGACCGAGACCACACACACCACGCGAGAGAGAAAGACTACAGGGAGGCATGCCGTCATGATGCATTAATTGACGTCAAACACTTTTGACCGTGACGTAATCTTATGCGAGCTTTATCCATAGTCTTGGATAACCACTCACACATAGACTCGGAAATGTTAAAGTTTCTACCACAGACATACACACACACACACACGCACACACACACGTACAAACGCACAGACAGACAAAGTTACGATCGCATAGGCTACACTTCGTGAGCCAAAAAATCGCGCTCAGCACAGAGAGCATCCATACTGTTGATGGTTGGTATGTGTTCAAGTGGTGGTATGGTCTTGCCCCGTGTAAAAGCCTGGTCAGATCTGAGATGGTCAGCCAAATAGTTTTCACGGGAAGGGGTGTGCTTTTATGGCGTTTGAATTATATGACTTTCCTTTCTGACTAATTGATTTTTACGTCCTCTCAGGTCATATTGACCTAGTTCTCCTTTCGTAAATGGGGAAAAGAAGATCCGCCGAAATGTCTGTGTAAGCCTGTGACTGAATGACAGTTACGGTACACATGTACTTTTGCGCATCCGTTTGAACTCGTGAACTCGTGGTACCTCTGTGCTATCGAGGACTCAAACCTGTACTATCGGGGATCCACTAAGGTTTCCGAGACTGTGTTTTGTCTGTATTGAAATGGTCTGGCGGAAGAGCCGATTCTTAAATTTGCATAGGTAAAATGATCGCTTTTCGGTACCCGACACCCCTCTGAGTTGAATTTGTTTTAACCTTGTGACGTAGGCACGCGGGATGTTGTGGGTTGGGGTATTCACTTTTCGCTGGGGCTTCGAACAGAACAGACGTATCCAGTGAGCGGTCGCGTGGCAGGTTTTCTACGAACAGAAATGGAACCGTGATGTGATTTTTCTGAGACGGGTATGTTATTCATATGCTATTTTTATATAATGGGTAAAACAGCATTAAAGTGTGCAGGTTGTCACATGCTTTGGGAGGATTTATTTGAATGTTCAAGTAGATTGTTTTGTGAGTTGAATGTTCGGGAAAACTTTTGTTTATTGAATGTTTTAGAAAACCGTTTGAGTGTTTGAGAGAACTGTATTGTAGGCATGTTATTTGGAAGGAATGATGTGTTTTGTTGTTGTTAAAGGATTTAGTTTGTGGTGGTTGACATTGTTGAGTTGTGTATGTATGCTTATGACGTGCATTCTGTGATTTACAGAATGGCGGAATGTGCGATGGGGTTTCGTTAGAGGGGTTCAGTTAGGTTTCGTTAGAGGGGTGCAGTTAGATTTCGTTAGAGGGGTTCAGTTAGGTTTCGTTAGAGGGGTTCAGTTAGGTTTCATTAGAGGGGTTCAGTTAGGTTTCGTTAGAGGGGTTCAGTTAGGTTTCGTTAGAGGGGTTCAGTTAGGTTTCGTTAGAGGAGTGCAGTTAGGTTTCGTTAGAGGGGTTCAGTTAGGTTTCGTTAGAGGGGTGCAGTTAGATTTCGTTAGAGGGGTGCAGTTAGGTTTCGTTAGAGGGGTTCAGTTAGGTTTCGTTAGAGGGGTTCAGTTAGGATTCGTTAGAGGAGTGCAGTTAGGTTTCGTCAGAGGGGTTCAGTTAGGTTTCGTTAGAGGGGTGCATTTAGATTTCGTTAGAGGGATTCAGTTAGGTTTCGTTAGAGGGGTGCAGTTAGATTTCGTTAGAGGGGTGCAGTTAGGTTTCGTTAGAGGGGTTCAGTTAGGTTTCGTTAGAGCAGTGCAGTTAGGTTTCGTTAGAGGGGTTCAGTTAGGTTTCGTTAGAGGGGTGCAGTTAGGTTTCGTTAGAGGGGTTCAGTTAGGTTTCGTTAGAGGGGTTCAGTTAGGTTTCGTTAGAGGGTTGCAGTCAGATTTCGTTAGAGGGGTGCAGTTAGGTTTTGTTAGAGGGGTGCAGTTAGGTTTCGTTAGAGGGGTTCAGTTAGGTTTCGTTAAAGGGGTTTCAGTTAGGTGCAGTTAGGCTTCGTTAGAGGGGTGCAGTTAGGTTTCGTTAAAGGGGGTCAGTTAGGTTCAGGAGACGATGTTTTAATTAGGTTTTGTTAGATTGTTTTTTTTAAGAATTGTGTTTAGGTTGTTTTTTTTAGATTTCGTTTGTTTTAGATTAGTTTCCTATTGTGTTTAAAAAAAATGTTGATTAAAGTTGAGAGTGAGGATTTAGAGTAGAGTTTTGGAGTGTAGTTTGGAGGGAGGATTTAAAGTATTGTTTTAAAGCATATAATCTGTGACCAAATGGAAGCTGTTATCCTCAGTAAAAGCCGGGAGTGTTCTCTGTGGATTTACAAGATGATGTAGGCAGGACGGCAGGCATCATTAACGCCCTTCTGGCAAGACGGTTTTTAAAACAACGGGGTGGTTGATTGTAATGGGGAAATCCAACTCGAATTGGAAGAGGAAAGGAGGGTCGACTCCAACTCCAACTCGAATTGGAAGAGGAAAGGAGGGTCGACTCCAACTCGAACTCGAATTGGAAGAGGAAAGGAGGGTCGACTCCAACTCGAACTCGAATTGGAAGAGGAAAGGAGGGTCGACTCCAACTCCAACTCGAATTGGAAGAGGAAAGGAGGGTCGACTCCAACTCCAACTCGAATTGGAAGAGGAAAGGAGGGTCGACTCCAACTCCAACTCGAATTGGAAGAGGAAAGGAGGGTCGACTCCAACTCCAACTCCAACTCCAACTCGAATTGGAAGAGGAAAGGAGGGTCGACTCCAACTCCAACTCCAACTCCAACTCGAATTGGAAGAGGAAAGGAGGGTCGACTCCAACTCCAACTCGAATTGGAAGAGGAAAGGAGGGTCGACTCCAACTCCAACTCCAACTCCAACTCGAATTGGAAGAGGAAAGGAGGGTCGACTCCAACTCCAACTCGAATTGGAAGAGGAAAGGAGGGTCGACTCCAACTCCAACTCGAATTGGAAGAGGAAAGGAGGGTCGACTCCAACTCGAACTCGAACTCGGGAGGGTCGATTCCGTTGGAAATTTGGGGAGACGTATTTTGGTATCCGAAATCCATGTCAGCCTGCAAAATTACTTCCCCACTGTGCACGCAGGGGCGGATCACATCATTTCTAAGGGGGGGGGGGGGGGGGGGGGTCCAAATTTCTTTTAAATGTTGATAAAAAAAAAGGAAAATGGATCAATCTGGTGCACTCTGAGCCAAGACACTTCCCCTCACGCACCTTCCAAAAAGTAAATTTAAGAAGACAAAGTTGGATCAAAACAAGAACAATTGACCGATCTGGTGCAACCTGAGCCAGCAAATTAACCAACTACTTTCCAAAACCGTCACTTAAAAGACGAAGTCCGGGTCCTTCGGGGGTCCGGGGGCCCCCCCAGAACATTTTTTGATAAAAATCAAGGAAAATGGAGCAATCTGGTGCAATCTGAGCCATGAGTTTTTCTTTGTTTTAATTTTCTTTTTCTCTCTTTTTATATTTAGTCAAGTTTTGACTAAATATTTTAACATCGAGGGGGAATCGAAACGAGGGTCGTGGTGTATGTGCGTGCGTGTGTGTGTGTGTGTGTGTGTGTGTGTGTGTGTGTGTGTAGAGCGATTCAGACTAAACTACTGGACCGATCTTTATGAAATTTGACATGAGAGTTCCTGGGTATGAAATCCCCGAACGTTTTTTTCATTTTTTTGATAAATGTCTTTGATGACGTCATATCCGGCTTTTCGTGAAAGTTGAGGCGGCACTGTCACGCCCTCATTTTTCAACCAAATTGGTTGAAATTTTTGTCAAGTAATTTTCCACAAAGCCCGGACTTCGGTATTGCATTTCAGCTTGGTGGCTTAAAAATTAGTTAATGACTTTGGTCATTATGAAAATTGTAAAAAAAAAATAAAAATTTATAAAACGATCCAAATTTACGTTTATCTTATTTTCCATCATTTGCTGATTCCAAATATGTTATATTCGGATTAAAAACAAGCTCTGAAAATTAAATATATAAAAATTATTATCAAAATTAAATTGTCGAAATCAATTTAAAAACACTTTCATCTTATTCCTTGTCGGTTCCTGATTCCAAAAACATATAGATATGATATGTTTGGATTAAAAACACGCTCAGAAAGTTAAAACAAAGAGAGGTACAGAAAAGCGTGCTATCCTTCTTAGCGCAACTACTACCCCGCTCTTCTTGTCAATTTCACTGCCTTTGCCATGAGCGGTGGACTGACGATGCTACGAGTATACGGTCTTGCTGAAAAATGGCATTGCGTTCAGTTTCATCCTGTGAGTTCGACAGCTACTTGACTAAATATTGTATTTTCGCCTTACGCGACTTGTTTATTTTTATTTTTTAAGCGGGGGGGGGGGGGGGGGGGGGGGGGGGGGGGTCCGGAAACTCCGGAAATCCCCCCTGGATCCGCCCCTGGGTAGCATCCGTCCATGCTGTGGACATAACTGCGCCTTGAATCCGTGGTTGAGACATGTGCGCGATATAAATTGCATACAAAAAATTAAAATTTTTATGGTGGCTAACCAAGTCAAGTCAAGTCAATATTTATTTCAAAAAACCCCTAGGGTTACATGAATAAAATAGTTAAAAATTGCAATAAACACGACAAAAAAGATATATGTAATAATGAGACACAACACTTCTAATTAACCGATAATAAATCAAGCTTAATTCATAACAAAATAATTGTAATCATACTTTTTTTTCTTCTTTTTTACAGGAATGTATATGTTTCTCCGTGTGATCAAATAATCAGAACTCTTTCAAAATACTCTTAATAAAATATATTAAATGCAATAACTTTCGTTTCTTTGTTAATTTAAATAACTGTTTAAATTTAACTGCATTTGAATTTCTACGAAAAGAAGAAAGGATACTCTTATTGAATTATAACACCTTGAAAGATCCTTGGTATTAGTGCTAGGACTGGTTGGTCCGGTGTCAGAATAATGTGACTGGGTGAGACATGAAGCCTGTGCTGCGACTTCTGTCTTGTGTGTGGCGCACGTTAAATGTCAAAGCAGCACCGCCCTGATATGGCCCTTCGTGGTCGGCTGGGCGTTAAGCAAAAAAAAAAAAAAATAATTTTTTTAAAGAATTGCAGCTATTTTAACGCCCCGCTGGCAATACAGCTTTAATTAAAACTAGGGGTTAGTTTGAAAGTAGCGGGAAAAGAAAAGAAAGTGCCGTGTGTGTATTATTATGTAGGCGTATTCTGTCTGTCCGACTGTCAAGGCCTGAGACTGGGTCTGTCTATTTCTCCCCCGGCCTCTGTGGAAATCTAGGTTGACCTTTTAATGTACTGTTAAAATACCGCTTGGGGCCTGTTTGGAAATCGACAAATACCAAGACATCACAGTTACTGTTTCATTTACTGTCTCTGTCTGTCTGTCTGGCTGTCTGTATGGCTGTCTGTCTGGCTGTCT
>NC_090247.1:69941544-69946544 GCF_037325665.1 Littorina saxatilis
TTCTAAAGCCTTATCCTCCTTACTAATGGATTCTTTATGTTGTTAGTATCCGGTGGCAGGACAAATCTCAGACAATCTGTTCCAACAATGGAAGAATTATTCTCGAGTCTCGCACGCGTCTCATCAACAACTAAACATTGGATGCTAACCGAGTTTTTCTTAATTCTCTTGTGTGTGTGTGTGTGTGTGTGTGTGTGTGTGTGTGTGTGTGTGTGTGTGTGTGTGTGTGTGTGTGTGTGTGTGTGTGTACCCATGTTTCCACAGGTTTGGTTGCCTAAATCACCATAAGGCAACTATCCACACGTGGATGGCAACCTAAACTCTGGATGGCAACCTAATTGTGTGGATGCTCGCTTCATTTAACACCGTTAAATTGACTTTTTTGACGGAAAGAATGTCATAACAATGTTCAAAATGACATTCTTTCCGTCCTCTATAGGCGACGAAATAGGTCAAATTTTGTGCATTTTTTAGTGCAAAATTCTTCGATGCCGGAGCGAGTACTGCACCCAGTGCTGTTGTAGTGCAAGTGCACTAGAAAGGCACTACACCCAGTGCCGCCTCTTAGGTAACCATCCACACTTTAGGTATGTGTGTTGTTGTTGTTGTTGTTGTTGTTGTTGTTGTTGTTGTTGTTGTTGTTGTTGTTGTTGTTGTTGTTGTTGTTGTTGTTGTTGTTGTTGTTGTTGTTGTTGTTGTTGTTGTTGTTGTTGTTGTTGTTGCTGTTGACCTCAGTTGCATGCAGGTTGCTTCAACCCATATTTTTTGGTCAGATTTGTGTTTGTCTCCCCTTTTATTATTTTGTTTGCTAATGAAGACCGTACGTCAAAACATTTTTTCTTTTTTTAGTGTTAGTGTTGCTCTGGTGAGTACATTTTCATTTTTTTTTTTATCTTGTTCTAGAGTATCTCACCTGTCGTCTCTTGTTCCATTTTTTGTAACAGTCGAACTACTGAACGTTATTGTTGGTGCACTTTTTTTGGTATCTCTTTTGAAAATATTTTATTGTTTTTTTGTGTGTTTTTTTCTTCTCGTGTTCTCGTCTTGCAATTAACGTTCTTTTTTGTTTTGATGGTTCCCTGATGGAAAAGAAAGGCTTCACCTGCAGAGACAGGCAGATATGACTTTTTCGGGCTTAGAAATGAAGACGTCAAGAAGAAGACAATCGTGACTTTGAATAAAGTGCGCACGTTGTGTCAGTATAGTGCATGGGACTTGATTCTGTTTCTGTCTCTGTATTTCAGTCTGTCTGTGTCTCTCTGTGTCTGTCTGTCATTCTCTCTCTCTCTCTCTCTCTCTCTCTCTCTCTCTCTCTCTCTCATCCTCTCTCTCTCTCACTCTCTCTCTCTCTCACTCTCTCTCTCTCTCTCTCTTTCTCTCTCTCTCTCTTTCTCTCTGTTTATCTATCTCCTCATAACCACTCCCATCCCCCCATCCCCCCAACCCCCGCCTCTCTCATATCACCGTTATCATGAACAAAATTAAGATTGAAAAGATGCTGAATTTATCATCAAATAATTCGCGTGACAGTGAAACTCAATGGACCAGTCGGATAATTGTATTCTCTAAAAGGTTATAAATAGCACATATAGATGGAGATGAAAGACATTAATAACAGGTAAAGGCTGCCAAAAGAGGGGTTATGACGTCACTCACGTCGTTATTCAGCAATACCTTGACTTTTACAGGAATTTATGTCTCCCGTTTTATATCTCCTTATAAACGAATTTATTCGATCATCGATGTATCTTGCCTGAGCTATCGTTTGACTATCTGTCTCTATATCTCTTTGTCTATGTCTCTGTTTGTCTCTGTCTCTGTTTGTCTATGTCTCTGTACTGTCTCTGTTTATCTCTGTCTATGTTTGTCTTTGTCTCTGTCTCTGTTTCTCTCTGTCTCTGTTTGTCTATGTCTCTGTTTGTCTATGTCTCTGTTTGTCTCTGTCTCTGTTTGTCAATGTCTCTGTCTCTGTTTGTCTCTGTCTCTGTTTGTCTCTGTCTCTGTTTGTCTCTGTCTCTGTTTATGTCTGTCTCTGTTTGTCTTTGTCTCTGTCCCTGTCCCTGTGTGTCTCTGTCTCTATTTGTCTCTGTCTCTGTTTATCTCTTTCTCGATCTCTCTCCAAAAATATACGCATTGCCTAACTAACTTTGTGAAGAGTTGGACTGAATTTTTTGTTGAATCAATTTGGTAACTCACTCCTGTGTCAATCCGCGAAATCAATTCAACATACCGCTTAGGAAGCAGCCAGGCTGTTCATTATATTTAGTCAAGTTTTGACTAAATATTTTAACATCGAGGGGGAATCGAAACGAGGGTCGTGGTGTATGTGTGTCTGTCTGTCTGTCTGTGCGTGTGTGTGTGTGTGTCTGTCTGTGTGTGTGTGTGTGTGTAGAGCGATTCAGACTAAACTACTGGACCGATCTTTATGAAATTTGACATGAGAGTTCCTGGGTATGAAATCCCCAGACGTTTTTTTCATTTTTTTGATAAATGTCTTTGATGACGTCATATCCGCCTTTTCGTGAAAGTTGAGGCGGCACTGTCACGCCCTCATTTTTCAACCAAATTGGTTGAAATTTTGGTCAAGTAATCTTCGACGAAGCCCGGGATTCGGTATTGCATTTCAGCTTGGTGGCTTAAAAATTAATTAATGACTTTGGTCATTAAAAATCTGAAAATTGTAAAAAAAAATAAAAATTTATAAAACGATCCAAATTTACGTTTATTTTATTCTCCATCATTTGCTGATTCCAAAAACATATAAATATGTTATATTCGGATTAAAAACAAGCTCTGAAAATTAAATATATAAAAATTATTATCAAAATTTATTTTTCGAAATCAATTTAAAAACACTTTCATCTTATTCCTTGTCGGTTCCTGATTCCAAAAATATATAGATATGATATGTTTGGATTAAAAACACGCTCAGAAAGTTAAAACGAAGAAAGGTACAGAAAAGCGTGCTATCCTTCTTAGCGCAACGAATACCCCGCTCTTCTTGTCAATTCCACGTGCACTGCCTTTGCCACGGGCGGTGGAGTGACGATGCTACGAGTATACGGTCTTGCTGCGTTGCGTTGCGTTCAGTTTCATTCTGTGAGTTCGACAGCTACTTGACTAAATATTGTATTTTCGCCTTACGCGACTTGTTTTTGGTATGTGACCGACGGGCGCTGTGGCGGGGTGGTAAGACGTCGGCCTCTTAATCGGAAGGTCGAGGGTTCGAATCCCGGCCGCGGCCGCCTGGTGGGTTAAGTGTGGAGATTTTTCCGATCTCCCAGGTCAACTTATGTGCCGACCTGCTTAGTGGCTTATCCCGCTTTGTGTGTACACGCAAGTACAAGACCAAGTGCGCACGGAAAAGATCCTGTAATCCATGTCAGAGTTCGGTGGGTTATAGAAACACGAAAATACCCAGCATGCTTCCTCCGAAAGCGGCGTATGGCTGCCTAAATGGCGGGGTAAAAACGGTCATACACGTAAAATTCCACTCGTGCAAAAACACGTGTACGTGGGAGTTTCAGCCCACGAACGCAGAAGAAGAAGAACGTATGTGTGCAAGTGGAAGGATCTGTGATGGTGTGCACGATAACTTACACAAGTGGAAGGATCTGTGATGGTGTGCACGATAACTTACACAAGTGGAAGGATCTGTGATGGTGTGCACGATAACTTACACAAGTGGAAGGATCTGTGATGGTGTGCACGATAACTTACACAAGTGGAAGGATCTGTGATGGTGTGCACGATAACTTACACAAGTGGAAGGATCTGTGATGGTGTGCACGATAACTTACACAAGTGGAAGGATCTGTGATGGTGTGCACGATAACTTACACAAGTGGAAGGATCTGTGATGGTGTGCACGATAACTTACACAAGGAGGACGGTTTCTTTAAATGAGTTATGACGACAATCCATCCGCCCTCAACCTTTCTTTTCAAGTCGCGAAATTGACCAAATAGTTTTCTTAGGCAATCGCATCACAAAACCAAGGTGAACCCGTGCAGGAAATTGCTCATTAATGTTACGTCCAGTTCGTTCTTAAAGAACAATTAGAATCAATCATACTGTCCATTAATCTTTCTCTTTGTCCAGTATTTGTTATTCGAGAAAGCAAGACACACAATCAACTTTGATTGTTTCTTGATTTGTGAAAGATCGTGTGTAGCTGTGTTTTATTTGTTCTGCATTCTGTGTTCTAATCTAGACAGACGAAGAGCACAATAATTTTATTGTGTCTGCAAAATAAATCAGATTAGTTTAAAGATAATGTCCTTCTCGTGCAATAGATGATCTACACCACCACAAGCCTGTCCATGATTAAATGTGATAGGACCATCCTGGTTTCCACTTGTTCACGTATCAAAATTCAATGGTCTCACTGTTTTCTGCGCTGAGTGGCAATTTTTGCTAAATTGATTTGCCAAGTGGCAAACTACGACATTAATTCAGCAAATAAATTCCTACACTTTACAGAAAGCATCCAGTTTTTAGATGTTTTGTTTGTGGACAAGTTAGTGAATGCTCTTATTTTGTATTATTACTTTTTACACCCCCGGTATAGGGGTGTGTATAGGATTCGGTCGATGTGTTTGTTTGTGTGTTTGTGTGTTTGTGTTCGCATATAGATCTCAAGAATGAACGGACCGATCGTCACCAAACTTGGTGAACAGGTTCTATACATTCCTGAGACGGTCCTTACAAAAATTGGGACCAGTCACACACACGGTTAGGGAGTTATTGGTGGATTAAGATTCTACAAGGACTTATAGAGGGACATATTAATGGTCAAAGGGAAATAACCTTCTCAGTTGGTGGCAGTGAGAATGGTAAGGACGGGGGTGTTTTTCCTACCTCGGAGGAATTTCTTGTTTATTATTACTTTTTTTTTTTAAGGTATTCGGTTTCATTCTGATAATCATCGGTCCACGCTATCGCTCATGTCTCTCTGACAGGATGGATAATTGCTACGCGGAGTACAGGGAAAGAAAGTG
>NC_090247.1:69951544-69981544 GCF_037325665.1 Littorina saxatilis
GCATGGCAACGCTGGGTGCTTTACCATTTGTTTCTGGGAACTGATTGGCTTTTGTGAGCGCAGAAAATCGTAGAAAGGGTAAAGGCGATCCTTCATTGACCCCGAAGTCGAATTCGCGAAGACTCCACGAAGCCTTTTTACCGAAAACTCAGTGCAAAAGCTTCGTGCGGCCAACTTCGCGAAGTCGACTAGTACTTCGCCCAGTAAATGACAGGCTTCAGGAAATCCACACTCATGAACTGGCAGGCAGGCAGGCAGGCAGGCAGAGGAACATGTCGGCAGAAAAATAGGCGAGCAAGAATTAAGGCAGGCAGGCAGGCAGGCAGACAGACAGACATCACAATAAAAACAAGAAATTCCTCCGAGGTAGGAAAAACACCCCCGTTGGTCAAAGGGAAATAACCATTCTCACTGCCACCAACTGAGAAGGTTATTTCCCTTTGACCATTAATATGTCCCTCTATAAGTCCTTGTAGAATCTTAATCCACCAATAACTCCCTAACCGTGTGTTTGACTGGTCCCAATTTTTGTAAGGACCGTCTCAGGAATGTATAGAACCTGTTCACCAAGTTTGGTGACGATCGGTCCGTTCATTCTTGAGATCTATATGTGAACACAAACACACAAACACACAAACAAACAAACAAACAAACAAACACATCGACCGAATTCTATACACACCCCTATACCAGGGGTGTAATAAAAACCCTTCCGAATAGTACCCGCTGATGGGACCCCCAAAAAGTCTGATCTCCTTAAAGAGAGAGAAAAAAGAAAAAGAAAAAAAAAGACAGACAGACAAGCAGGCAGACAGGGGAAAATGTCGGCAAAAAAATAGGCAAGCAAGAACTTAGGCAGGCAGGCAGGCAGGCAGGCAGGCAGGGAAACATGCAGGTTGTAACACATGCAGACAGACAAACAGACAAACAGAAAGAAAGCAAAACAGGCGTACAAGCAAGCAGACAGACAGGCAGACAAGAAGAAAGAAAGAAAGAAATATGGGGTATAGGCAACGGCAAGCGCGTGTGGCCTATTTCGATTTTTGATCAAATCAGACAAAAAACATACAAGGCGGGAAGATAATCCAACCGTTGTATCACTCGGCTCCTAACATGTTGGGAAAAACTGGGTGGCGCCATGTCAATTTGATTTCATGAAAACCCTTTTACAGCAACAAGCAATTCACACAGACCTGATAAGGAGCACTAGAGAGAAAGGGGGGGGGGCGGTTATGGGGCGCCAGTTATGACGAAGAAGAAGCTAGAGAGAGAGAGAGAGAGAGAGAGAGAGAGAGAGAGAGAGAGAGAGAGAGAGAGAATTGAATTGAATTGAATTGAATAGAACTTTATTTGTTATGGGTGACAGAATAAGCAATGCCAACATGCTTTTTTCATCCGGCCCTCGCCCATTGAGGGTAAATCAATAACGAGAGAGAGAGAGAGAGAGAGAGAGAGAGAGAGAGAGAGAGAGAGAGAGAGAGAGAGAGAGAGAGAGAGAGAGAGAGAGAGAGAAAAAAGACAGGCAGGCAGGCAGACAGACAGACAGGCAGCGGACAGACAGACACAGACAGAGAGAGAGACAGACAGACAGACAAACAGACAGAGACAGAGAGCTAGAGAGACAGAGACACAGAGAGACACAGAGAGACAGAGAGGATTTATCCGCAGCAAACCGAAGTGACCGATGCAAAAGCGAAAGTAGTACAGTAGAATCCGCTTAATAAACACACGGTTAATAAGGACAGCCGGTTTCAAAATACACTTTAGTCCGGTCCGGATTTATCACTATATGGCCGGGCCATGTAATAATCCTTCGGTAATAAATACAAAAATCCGGTTAATAAAAACAGTTTGTTGGCGAAATTGGGTATTTTTTCCGTGCTGGGACGCTCACTTAACACAAATTTGACAATGTATTGTCAAACACGGAGCGATATCTACTCACCCGACAGACGATGCAAGCATTTGCTGAAGCCTAGTAAGCTTAGTTCAGCGAAAATTGTGATTTACTGGGGAAACGAGATCACGAGAATTAGATCACGTTTGCATTCTCTCATTGCATTCTCTCCTACACACGTATAAAGCTCGCAGTTTTGAACATGGCGTCCAAGGGCACAAAGAGAAAAAGAACAGAAATGACGGTGCAAGACAAGGTTCAACTTCTTGATCGCTTCCATAGTCTGACAGCAAAGAGTGTTCGGGAAGCTACAACTTTTGTGGACGTCTCGCATTCGTTTCTGTACCAATCGATAAAAAATGAAAAGGAAATTCGGGCTTCGGTTGCAGAAGGGTCAACGCCAAAGCAACGAATGAGACAAAGAAGTGGGAAAGACAAAGAAGTGGGAAAGACAAGGAGATTTTTTTTTTAATTCGGTTAATAAAAACTTCGGTTAATAAACACAAATTTGCCCAGTCCCGATGTGTTTTTATTAAGCGGAGTCTACTGTATACAAGAACACATTGCGACAGATCTGTAGACCATGTTTGAGGCCTACGCAAAGTTCACAAAGCTTTCAGAACCTTTTAAAGTTGGAAAACCACTTAATTGCAGTTTAGCCCACACGTTTCCATCAAAGCACGAGTACAACACTTAACTGGGTGCATTGATGAGCGCAACGAGGGGGGAGGGAGACGGGGTGGGGGGGGTGAAGGAAAGGTGGGGTGTGTGTCAAATCTTTGCCAGACATCTAGATCTGTCTGCGTAGCATCCCACACACTCCACCAATTTTGATCGGCCGACATTGCATTCAGGCCAGGGACTCTACACTCGGTGTCAATATGAAGCGACCAGGACATTTTGAAAAGTCCCTAAACAATTTGTTTGGCTTTTTTGTTCATTATTTGTGTTTTTGTATTGCTCTATCGTTCACCAACGCGGGGAAATGGGTGCCCGTCGTGATTTAGAAAATTCCGCATACCCGTACTGTAACAGAGATGACGGTAACGGAGATGACCGTAACAGAGATGACGGTAATGGAGATGACGGTAACAGAGATGACGGTAACGGAGATGACAGTAACAGAGATGACGGTTACGGAGATGACGGTAACGGAGATGACGGTAACAGAGATGACGGTAACGGAGATGACGGTAACAGAGATGACGGTAACGGAGATGACGGTAACGGAGATGACGGTAACGGAGATGACGGGTGCTTGCATTTCAGTTCACGAGAGAGCCAGGTGCCACCTGACGGCCCTGACAATGGGGTTTTCGTAGTATGCTCCGGTGGGCGAAAACCATCTTACAATTTGGAGCATTTATTCTTTCTCATTTGCTGGAAAAAGCCGGTAACGGAGATGACGGTTAATGAACTCCCAAGACTATTTTTCTCTTGGTTGCTTCCCTGCTAGACTCAGACTCACCGCAGCAGTAAATAACGCCCTGTATTTAAACGTTAAGTAAATTGAAGGTTGTTTTAGCGGTGTTCGTGTATAAAACGATTATCAAAATGGGATAAACAGATATTCCCGAAAGAAGAGGAGGAGGAGGGGAGAACGGTCATACACGTACAAAAAAAGTGCAAAACACACACACACACACACACAGACGCACGCACGCACGCACGCACGCACGCACACACGCACACACACACACACACACACACACTTACAGACACACTCACACACACACGGAGACACAAACACACACACACACACACACACACACACACACACACACACACACACACACACACACGAAATGGGAGTTTAAGCCATCGAACCAAGAAGAAGAGGAAGAAGACTAGTGTACTGGAAGACGACCGAGGAATAAAATTGAGTAATGTGTCTGGCTGTAGGCCAAGACGTAAAGCAATCAGAAAAGTCTGGTACCCTGATTAGTATCTGACAGGAGACCTGAGCTCAGGGTGACGTGTAAAAATTATCGGGTCTCTCTGTTGATCATTTCGCGCTCGGAGTGGCTTTTGTCCAAAGTGTGGATCTAGGTCAATCACAGCGACCAATCTCAACGTAAATCACGTGCAAGAATAATCTGTGCGCACAGAGCAAGGTATATGTCATTATGTACCTCTGATGTGACTGCGACTGCGGCGTTTCTATCTCTCTGTACTTCTCTAGAGGCCTCTCTCTCTCTCTCTCTCTCTCTCTCTCTCTCTCTCTCTCTCTCTCTCTCTCTCTCTCTCTCTCTCTCTCTCTCTCTCTCTCTCTCTCTCTCTCTCTCTCTCTCTCTCTCTCTCTCTCTCTCTCTCTCTCTCTCTCTCTACTATACAGTACTTTAGTGATTACACCAACCTGACAAATAGCCCATAACTAAACCTACCCCATTTTCCTTGCCTAGCAAAGGAGGTCAAGCGAATCGTTGTCACTAACGTTTCAGTGTATAAATCACTCTCATTCTGTGTAGCCCTCGCATATTAGGCCAAAAAAAAAAATAGGTGTGGTTACGGTAACATAGCCAAAAAAAATAGGGTAGGTAGGTAGGCAATCACTTTTTTTTTTTTTTTTTTTTTTTTTCCAAAAAACCATATTTTTTCGTTATTTTGCCAAAAAACCCAGATTTTTTTTTTTTTTTTTTTTTTTTTTGACAAATGTAATAAAAAGTTATAGGATCGGCCCCTAAAAATAGGGTAGGTCGGGTTACCGTAACCAGACCTATTTTTTTTTTGGCCTTAGTGCTTTCTGTGTCGAGTGGACATTTTCGGATGAATTATTTCGCAGATAAGCAGTAGTAGGGGAAAGTCCCCAATTACCGAACACGTAAGGAAGTCTGCCATTTTCTCAAAGACAACAGAAGACAGACCGTTTTTGAATGTGAATTTTAATAAAGTAAATAATCAGCAATATTCATACAACTTTTTGTGGAAAGAAAGCAACATAAAAGAAAGCTATCTTAATTCAAAAAAATCAAAAATATGTTCGGAATTACAACACCTGTTCCCTAAATCCGAACAAAGAGGTTCAAAATCCAAACAGCAAAAACCAATGTTACTTTGACTGACAAACATCGCATAAGTACTCTCCTTGGCTTTCTGTTATTCCAGCACAATCCACATGTACCAATTCTGAGCACATCAAACGCAGAATCATGTCCTCACAGGTGCATTCTCGGCACAAAAAACAGAAACAGCTAGCTTCCTGCTGATGACTGACGCTTCTAGACCTCTTGTTTTAGATTTCTGTTTCTCTCTGTTCTCTGTGTTTGGCTTTGATTTGCTTGTTTTCTTTGTTGGTTTTTGTTTTGCCTGCAACACTGCAAGTTTACGTGTGTAGGGGGACTTGACGTGATACTTTCAGCTTCTGTAGTTTCGGTATTTGAACCATAGGGGTGTTCGATAATTGAAATCTACCTAACTGTTTAAAAACACATGGTGCTCAGGCAAGATTAAGACGAATGCTTGCAAACAGACATATTTGGCTAGCAAATAGATCACACTGTTCATTTCAACCATAACGTTTTACTAAAAGCAACTCAAACTCATACTATGATTAGTCTTCTGCAGGTCGAAAATAGCTTTGAGAGTCATAAAATCCTAAAATCACCCACCGTTTTCTTGTGCAGCCTTTCGCCGCCATGATTTTTCGTACAGGATAATAAGGGACAGTACTCTATCACCTCGTGCAGTCAAATATGAGCAGTCACCTCTTGTTTTCGAGATATCAGCTGTTTGGTATTAGTCTTCGACATTTGGGGACACTCCCCCAGCTTTTCGGTGAGTCCCCCCGCGGGTTAGGGGGAAGAATTTACCCGATGCTCCCCAGCATGTCGTTTGAGGCGACTAACGGATTCTGTTTCTCCTTTTACCCTTGTTAAGTGTTTCTTGTATAGAATGTAGTCAATTTTTGTAAAGATTTTAGTCAAGCAGTATGTAAGAAATGTTAAGTCCTTTGTACTGGAAACTTGCATTCTCCCAGTAAGGTAATACATTGTACTACGTTGCAAGCCCCTGGAGCAAATTTTTCATTAGTGCTTTTGTGAACAAGAAACAATTGACAAGTGGCTCTATCCCATCTCCCCCCTTTCCCCGTCGCGATATAACCTTCGTGGTTGAAAACGACGTTAAACACCAAATAAAGAAAGAAAGATATTGGTGAGTCCAGAAGTGTTTTGTTGTTCAACTTTGTTCATCTCACCCACAGTTACTTTGTTGTTTAGATGACTGGCCAGATCTGTACGGTGAGTCGAATGGATTACACGGCGAGGGTAATTGTGACTTTAATTCTGAGCGGCTGTCAGGGTAGAAAAGTGTGGATGACACGCAGAGCCGCAGGTCGTCGTTGATTGGCTTAATAAGTCTTCACACGAAATGCCAGCTCGAATCCATGACAACGATGGACTCTGCACAAATATGAGCAGTCACCTCTTGTTTTCGAGATATCAGCTGTTTGGTATTAGTCACCTCTTCGACATTTGGGGACACTCCCCTAGCTTTTCGGAATTTCATTCTTTCTTATTATCTAAGAGTGTATAACATTATAAACTAGATGATTACCCGCTTCGCCGGGTACCGGCTTCGCCGGGAAGAAGTAGAGCCGAATACCAGGCTGCGCCTGGGACCCGGCAAGCCGGGTGTACGCCGGCTTCGCCGGCGCACGAAGGAAAGGAGATAAACGCGCAAAACACTGGAGACCTTCTAAAAATAGTAACGTGCAGTGACCTTCTAAAAATAGTAACGTAGTAACGGGAATATGGATTGACGCCACACGGAGGAAGGGAGACAATCGCGGCTGAAAACACTGGAGAAGATAAGGAAGAGTTACTGGTAGTGGATCCCGACAAAAACAAAAAAATAAAAAATAAATCGGTTCAGCGCGCACAGCGCTGCGCGCTGAGAGCACGTGTTGAAATATCTCATCGATGAGGTTGTGTCCGGGGTGTAGCTGAATACGGTGTCCAAATCTGAAAAAGATCCACCGAGAACTTTGGCCGTGCATCGCGAACAGACAGACAGACAGACACTAGTCGTATATAAATATAGATAGATGATACCACCACCATCATTACCTCTCTCTCTCTCTCTCTCTCTCTCTCTCTCTCTCTCTCTCTCTCTCTCTCTCTCTCTCTCTCTCTCTCTCTCTCTCTCTCTCTCTCTAACCCTCACCCTTACGCTCCCGGCTCCATCAATCCATTCCGAAACAAATCCATGGTCACGAGAGAGGAGATGCGTGAGTTAAATTGCTGTCATTATGGATCAAAGCCAACAGCCGAGGAAAGTATCATGGTGTATTTGTATGCATTCCGGTACTAAGTAAGATCCACTATCATTCGCTTCCGGTTTATCAGGTCGCTTCCTGCGTTTGTCGAATCAAAGGCAGGAGAGGTGTTATGGGATATAAGATGAGTGACAGCGGAGATCAAACAGTCGCGACGTGCAGGATTCTACGATAGTTATATACAGATGCTAGTAGTCTTGTCAAAGTCATGTGTAGCTTAGTTCGTGTTCTTGAGGCTGTCAGGAATTTTGTTTGTAGAACATTAAGTTGACAATTAGGATTGATCGACTTTGTCTGTATCTCTGTCTCTCTGTCTCTCTGTATCCAAGTGTGTCCGACTCAGTCCAGCCAACTCCTTATGAAACATAATCGATTTAGCTTTTTTTTTCAACTCACTTCCATAGGGTCGATTTGTCTCATCAAAGTATCAAAATACAATGGTGATGATGATGATGATGATGATGCTGATGCAGATGATGGTGATGAAGATAAAGATGAAGATGATGATGATGATGATGATGATGATGATGATGATGATGATGATGATGATGATGATGATGATGATGATGATGATGATGATGATGATGATGATGATGACCCGCTCCATCAAGTGCCCGGCTGTGATGACATTCAAAATTAACGCTCTCAGTAGCAGCAGTGGTTTATTGAATAAATGTATTAATTTTTAGTTTAATAGGGCAGATAGGGGCTTGGGACAGCTGTTAGTTCCACCCACGTATTCCTCGTGTCGGCCCAGCATACATAGACATAGACAAAGAAAACTTTAATTTTCTCAACAGAGACATTAGTTTGTGGTGTGTATATGACAACAAACTTTTTTTTTAAACATAGAACAACATGAAACAATGAGATGCGGTGAAAGTATTACATATGAATAATGTCTTAAACATGACTGCACACTCTCGGTGTAAACCATCATATCAACTCACAATTCATATTCATAAATCTCGTTGAGTGGTGACTGACCATTGCGCCACCGGGGACGACTGTCGAGGGACGCATTGGTGTTGACATGTTTGGATAATACGCTAGCAAAGCCTACTCTGCTGCATTACGGGCAGCTCCTGACAAAGAATCTGCTGTGGTCAAAACAGAAAGCACAGAGAGAGTGTAACAGATTCAGAACAGACAGCACAGAGAGAGTGTAACAGATTCAGAACAGACAGCACAGAGAGAGTGTAACAGATTCAGAACAGATAGCACAGAGAGAGTGAAACAGATTCAGAACAGATAGCACAGAATGAGTGTAACAGATTCAGAACAGATAGCACAGGGTGTAACAGATTCAGAACAGAAAGCACAGAGAGAGTGAAACAGATTCAGAACAGATAGCACAGAAAGAGTGTAACAGATTCAGAACAGACAGCACAGAGTGTAACATATTCAGAACAGACAGCACAGAGAGAGTGTAACAGATTCAGAACAGATAGCACAGAGTGTAACAGATTCAGAACAGACAGCACAGAGAGAGTGTAACAGATTCAGAACAGACAGCACAGAGTGTAACATATTCAGAACAGATAGCACAGAGAGAGTGTAACAGATTCAGAACAGATAGCACAGAGTGTAACAGATTCAGAACAGACAGCACAGAGAGAGTGTAACAGATTCAGAACAGACAGCACAGAGAGAGTGTAACAGATTCAGAACAGACAGCACAGAGAGAGTGTAACAGATTCAGAACAGACAGCACAGAGAGAGTGTAACAGATTCAGAACAGACAGCACAGAGAGAGTGTAACAGATTCAGAACAGACAGCACAGAGAGAGTGTAACAGATTCAGAACAGACAGCACAGAGAGAGTGTAACAGATTCAGAACAGACAGCACAGAAAGAGTGCAACAGATTCAGAACAGACAGCACAAACAGAGTGTAACAGATTCAGAACAGACAGCACAGAGTGTAACAGATCCAGAACAGATAGCACAGAGTGTAACAGATTCAGAACAGATAGCACAGAGTGTAACAGATTCAGAACAGACAGCACAGAGAGAGTGTAACAGATTCAGAACAGACAGCACAGAGAGAGTGTAACAGATTCAGAACAGACAGCACAGAGAGAGTGTAACAGATTCAGAACAGACAGCACAGAGAGAGTGTAACAGATTCAGAACAGACAGCACAGAAAGAGTGCAACAGATTCAGAACAGACAGCACAGAGAGAGTGTAACAGATTCAGAACAGACAGCACAGAGAGAGTGTAACAGATTCAGAACAGACAGCACAGAGAGAGTGTAACAGATTCAGAACAGACAGCACAGAGAGAGTGTAACAGATTCAGAACAGACAGCACAGAGAGAGTGTAACAGATTCAGAACAGACAGCACAGAAAGAGTGCAACAGATTCAGAACAGACAGCACAAACAGAGTGTAACAGATTCAGAACAGACAGCACAGAGAGAGTGTAACAGATTCAGAACAGATAGCACAGAGTGTAACAGATTCAGAACAGACAGCACAGAAAGAGTGCAACAGATTCAGAACAGATAGCACAGAGAGAGTGTAACAGATTCAGAACAGATGGCACGAACGGGTGCAAACGGTGTTAATCCCAACCACTCCGCGTGATTGTTTGTGGCAAGGCAATTAAACCAGAAACTGATCGAAACTCCCTGGGAAAACAAGACAGATTAAAGGCACAGTCATTCTCTTGCAAGGGATCTGGCTTACTATCTCTGGCTTGTTCATGAGATAAGCCCATCCCTCAGTTCTCTCTTATGCCTAAAATCACATCCTCCTGGCTCTCAGTGTTATAAGTTGGAAGGTGTTTTGTTATTGGACGGGCTGATTTGATAGATTTCCACTTAGGTCCGTTAAGAAGTAAATGGAAAAAATTAAATAACACCACTCATGACAAAAAGCACTCAGGGTGTTAGTTTTTGGTACTTTGTTATCAAAGCCTGGGTAGATCTGAGATAGTTAGCAGAATTGTTTGCACTGGAAGAACCGTGCCTTTAAAACAACAACAAACAGCAGACAATCTGTCAACGATCCAGACAATCTAACAGCCTGCAGATAAGAAAAACAAATTTTTTGGCTCCGATTTCCCGACCGACCCGATTTTTTCCTCCTGACCCAAGAACTTTTTTCTTTTTTTTTTACCCTTCAAACATACTTTCATTACAAAGAACAAAATTCGATTTTTGAGACTTTGCAAAGAAAACTACTCTTCTCCAACATCCAGTGGACACAGTTCGGTCGATTTCTTGCCAATAAAAAAACCACATACGCCTGTGTTAATAAAACAAATCTTCAATTCAAAAAAGGAACCGACCTAATTGTGTTTGCCTTGTCATAGGAAACAAACATATTATTTGTTTGGCCTTCGGCCTAGGGACAGGGTGTGTTAGTTTCACCAACGTGTTCCACGTGCTAGCCCAGCATACCTTGTAGTGATGACCAGCCATTGCTATGTGTTGGCCAGACATGGTGCTACTGGTGACGACTGGCCAGGGGCCTATTTTCAGCGATCTGCTCATGATTGGGATTTGCGAGCGACAGACAGACACGCACATGGACACATCGGTAGACAGGAGGACAGACGGACAGATAGACGGACATACAGACAGTCAGACATTGCGCTGCTGGGGACGACTTTCCAGGGGCCCATTGGTCTTGATTCAGATCTGCTCATGATTTGAATTTGCGATCTGATCTTTGCGGTCTTTGGGGACTGGAAAGGCGAACACTTTGTGGGTGTGAATGCATTCTGATAATCATCGGTCCACGCTATCGCTCAGGTCTCTCTGACAGGATGAATAATTTCTACGCGCATTAAAGGAAAATCTATCAAAACAAGAATACAGAGTTATCTCCCATATGTTTTTTCCAGCGTCGCGGACGACGCTGGTATCTGCGGTCGGGAAGACTTTCCACGAATTTGCCTGCAGGGCGCCGCCATGTTTTCTGTGCTCGACTGCGAGCAGACCACAGGCACATTACACCCAAAATTCTTGTAGGCATACACAGACGCAACATAGCATATACAGACAATAACACCCACAACACTTCAACTGCATATGAAAGGAATAAAAATAAATCCGCAAATCAGTCGCGCACAATACACCAGAAAGAAAAACAAGGAGTACCAAAGCGGCGTGCAGAAACTAAACTGACTCGGAGACTGAGAAGAAACCTTTATCACACGATGTGGATAGCAAACATTAAAATAAAACAGATAAGTCAAGCAAAAAATAAACACAAATATCGAAAACACAATAAACAAAGGTAAAGAAAACAAAAAGAGATGCTTGCCGACAGTCAGTGTGTGTGTGCGTGGTTTGCCGTGTGCGTCAGCGGGGTGTGTGTGTGTGTGTGTGTGTGTGTGTGTGTGTGTGTGTGCGTGCGCGTGCATGCGTGCGTAGGCTACGTTCTTGCGTGTGTGCGTTCGAATGAGAAAGAAGAGAGAGAGAGGATTGAACAATGAGGTCACGTTCTCTGTCACATGAATACATATACACACACTGAAGGCTACTTCGGACACGAACACTTGCCAACAACTGTGGTTGGACATGCTTTTGAAATGTAATATTTTTTCGACATGATTTCTGGACATACGAATCCCGCTGTGTTGCCTACTGATGTTGCGAATGATGAAGGTTTTGAGTTGACTGACCTTGAGGAGGGATTGCATCAGGCGTTTATCGTCTCAAATTATATCCTTGCTACTTTTCAGGAGTCAACTATTGCCATTCATGGTAACTTGGATAGTCAATGTTTTTATTTGTTTGATTCCCATCAAAGAAACAGAAATGGTAACCATTCTTCAAATGGCGCTGCAGTTTTGATGTCATCAAGTTAATTCCTTTGCAGAATTGATTGATTTTCTCAAAAGCCATTATCAATGTGTTTATCAATTAACACCTGTTCATTTCTGTCCAACTGCAATGCAAACTCAATGTGGAGGAAACAAGGATTCATTACAAACAAGTCATCCCTGTACATCAACAGATTTATGTACCTCAATCAATACTGCTAGTATGAGTGACAGGAATCTAAAAGAAAAAACAACCAAACGCAAATGTACTACTACTTCTACGACTCGTTTGAATGTAAAACAGAAATGTAACACTATCTGTGACAATGACGGTTCTACGACTCGTTTGAAGGACAGTATAGATCGAACCTTAACCCACAACTACGACAATTTGTGTCAGACTTTTTTGAACAGGAAAATATGCCTCTGTTCAACAGTAACCAAAACATGGAAGATGTTTTTGAAACTTTACAGAAATGTAACACTAGCCTATCTGTGACAATGTTGCTTTTGAATTGAACCCACATTTGTTGAACAGGAGAGAATGTTCCTGTTCAACAGTGCCCAAAACACTGAATCTGACGTTTTTGAATCTTTTCTGTCATCTAACTGAATCTGACGTTTTTGAATCTTTTCTGTCATCTAACCCAATTGCTCATGACTTCATCGATCTTGAACATGCCTACTTTTCAAAGAAAGACAGACAAAAGCGAAATCTGCATGTTAGCCATCTGCCTGAAATGGTCAATGCACTTTTGTAAAATTGTCACAGCTGTAATGCACTTTTGTGAAATGGTCAGTGCTGTTGTGCACTTATGCAAAACTTGGTGCTGTGCTGTTAACATTTGAACAAAATGCATTTTGTTCAAATGTTTAGTGCAACTTGCTACTATATAATCGCTGTATGCGCTTTGTGGTAATAATGCACTGTTGTGAAAAGTTTGCGCTAAATGTTGGCACTATGCATCATTGTTGGAGCACCCTCCTGTAGATGCACCATGCTGAAAAATGTACTTATGAATCAAGCATTGACTGAAATAAACAATTTATATATATCCAGCACAACATGCAATTCATTAACTTTTGACCCTAACCTTTAACACTTCCCAAAATAAATCTTTGGTGGACATTGCATCGACGCTGTTCATTTTGAATGAACATTTTTCTTGTCGCTATTGTTTTTGATAACGTGATTGTAGAATGGCCGACTTCGACAGTGATCTCCGTCTGTGTCTGTCTGTCTGTCTGTCTCTCTGTCTGTGTCTGTGTCTGTGTCTGTGTCTCTCTCTCTCTCTCTCTCTCTCTCTCTCTCTCTCTCTCTCTCTCTCTCTCTCTCTCTCTCTCTCTCTCGTGTAGGGACATAAATCGCACGACAAATGTTCAAGTTACATGCTACTAACCTTCGTCAACTACGCGAAGTATACTTCGCAAAGCTGGTCGCACGGAGCTATAGCACTGAGTTTACGGTAAAAATACTTCACGAAGTCTTCGCGAAGCTGGTCGCACGGAGCTATAGCACTAAGTTTACGGTAAAAAGACTTCACCAAGTCTTCGCGAAGCTGGTCGCACGGAGCTATAGCACTGAGTTTACGGTAAAAAGACTTCACCAAGTCTTCGCGAAGCTGGTCGCACGGAGCTATAGCACTGAGTTTACGGTAAAAAGACTTCACCAAGTCTTCGCGAAGCTGGTCGCACGGAGCTATAGCACTGAGTTTACGGTAAAAAGACTTCACCAAGTCTTCGCGAAGCTGGTCGCACGGAGCTATAGCACTGAGTTTACGGTAAAAAGACTTCACCAAGTCTTCGCGAAGCTGGTCGCACGGAGCTATAGCACTGAGTTTACGGTAAAAAGACTTCACCAAGTCTTCGCGAAGCTGGTCGCACGGAGCTATAGCACTGAGTTTACGGTAAAAAGACTTCACCAAGTCTTCGCGAAGCTGGTCGCACGGAGCTATAGCACTGAGTTTACGGTAAAAAGACTTCACCAAGTCTTCGCAAAGCTGGTCGCACGGAGCTATAGCACTGAGTTTACGGTAAAAATACTTCACGAAGTCTTCGCGAAGTCGACTTCGGGCTCAATGAATGACCGCCTTAAGGTCAGCAGGTCCTTTGAAACTAAATAGTTTATCTCTTTAAAGTTGAAGAAAGGAAGCAAAAGGCCGGATCAAAAATCAATTCATTCTTTGAAAAAGTGTTTATGTCCGCAAACATGAGACGGTGACCATTGAGTTTCAATAAATTGCGCCCCCATACTATCACGCATCTTGGCACGTGATCTCACGATTCTCATTAAGGCATCGTAATGTTATGCCTTTCAACGCGTTTTGAAAGATTCGGACGTAAATCTTACACACGCAGTTTATCTTGGAGCGGTGTGACCATTCTGGTCCAATTAGATACTCCCCTTTGAGTTATATCATGCACACAATGTAACAAAAGCTTATGAAAGAAGTACGCAGTAGCTAATTAACGTTAATTATTTACTAACTTTTATTGTAACAATTCTTGTTGGACGTCGAGTTTTGAAGTCACAACATTTTCTCTAATAAAAAAAAAATCGATCACACCACTTAGTGTCAAATTATGTTCTTCAAAAGTGTGTACGCACTTCGACGCGCACTTACTTTTTACATTTAGTCTAGTTTTGACTAAATGTTTTAACATAGAGGGGGGAATCGAGACGAGGGTCGTGGTGTATGTGTGTCTGTCTGTCTGTGTGTGTGTGTAGAGCGATTCAGACTATACTACTTGACCGATATTTATGAAATTTGACATGAGAGTTCCTGGGTATGATATCCTCAGACGTTTTCTTCATTTTTTTGATAAATGTCTTTGATGACGTCATATCCGGCTTTTCGTGAAAGTTGAGGCGGCACTGTCACGCTCTCAATTTTCAACCAAATTGGTTGAAATTTTGGTCAAGTAATCTCCGACGAAGCCCAGACTTCGGTATTGCATTTCAGCTTGGTGGCTTAAAAATTAATTAATGACTTTGGTCATTAAAAAATCTGAAAATTGTAAAAAAAAGTATTTTTTTTATAAAACGATCCACATTTACGTTTATCTTATTCTCCATCATTTTCTGATTCCAAAAACATATAAATATGTTATATTTGGATTAAAAACAAGCTCTGAAAATTAAAAATATTAAAAATTATGATTAAAATTAAATTTCCGAAATCAATCTAAAAACACTTTCATCTTATTCCTTGTCGGTTCCTGATTCCAAAAACATATAGATATGATATGTTTGGATTGAAAACACGCTCAGAAAGTTAAAACGAAGAGAGGTACAGAAAAGCGTGCTATCCTTCTCAGCGCAACTACTACCCCGCTCTTCTTGTCAATTTCACTGCCTTTGCCATGAGCGGTGGACTGACGATGCTACGAGTATACGGTCTTGCTGCGTTGCATTGCGTTCAGTTTCATTCTGTGAGTTCGACAGCTACTTGACTAAATGTTGTATTTTCGCCTTACGCGACTTGTTTCTATTCGATTATTTTTCCCCTGGTTGTGCTGGCGTGGGTTACAATTAAGCAGAATGCAAACGAAAAGTAGAGGTTGTGGGCATTAGGCCTACGTTAATTAAAGGCTGACATATAATCCTATTTAATTAGTTTAATTACTTCCAGGGCTTTTCCCATCGTTGCGGGGATGTATAAATTAAGCTTCCTGCAAAGTTTTAGGTTTGAAGTCCTTACCAATTACGAGAAATAATTAATTCTTTATTGCATTGTTTAGCAACAGTTCTCCAGGACTTGGGCTATTTTTAGACCGTTGACGTCACTTCGTGACGTTTCGTAAACCAAAGATGGCGTCGGAGACAGTCAAAGCGCGGTTGCGTACAATGGCAAAAAAGATAGAAGTAAACCCGTCTAAAGCTGTCAAGGCCACTAAATCTGCTGACAAAACAAAGTGGACTCCTTGCTTCATCACCACGCAGCACCGGCGCTGGGTCGCGCTGAAAGAAAGATTGTTTTCGTCAGAGGCCCATCACTTCAAATTGAGAACCAAGTACAAAGGGGATACCGAACTCGCCAAAGTTTTGCTGGACACGTGAGTACATAGGCCTTATTAGCAAATTACATGTACGTGTAGCTTGTCAGCTGAAGCCTGTGGCCTTATTCTTGCGAATAATGATGTGCTGTGAGAGATCGTATATATTTCCGCCTACGCAATTTCCGGAAAACATCCACTTTCACTTTGAGACTGTTCTGTTTACATTCGACACTATCAACACCACTTTGCAATACTGAAATAATTTTGTTTGTGTTCGAAAGCTACAGCCAATCGTTATTATATCCCCTTAGGTACAGTTTTATAACATTATCGGCACATGTAAACAATATGAATTAATTCATGAACGCTAAGAAGATATTCGTCGTTCAGATTGGAATAATTGTACATACGCTTCTGAAATGCACATTCCTTTTCCCTTTTTTATATTTAGTCAAGTTTTGACTAAATATTTTAACATCGAGGGGGAATCGAAACGAGGGTCGTGGTGTATGTGCGTGCGTGCGTGTGTGTGTGTGTGTGTGTGTGTGTGTGCGTGTGTGTGTGTGTGTGTGTGTGTGTGTGTAGAGCGATTCAGACTAAACTACTGGACCGATCTTTATGAAATTTGACATGAGAGTTCCTGGGTATGAAATCCCCGAACGTTTTTTTCATTTTTTTGATAAATGTCTTTGATGACGTCATATCCGGCTTTTCGTGAAAGTTGAGGCGGCACTGTCACGCCCTCATTTTTCAACCAAATTGGTTCAAATTTTGGTCAAATAATCTTCGACGAAGCCCGGACTTCGGTATTGCATTTCAGCGTGGTGGCTTAAAAAATAATTATGACTTTGGTCATTAAAAATCGGAAAATTGTAAAAAAAAATAAAAATTTATAAAACGATCCAAATTTACGTTTATCTTATTCTCCATCATTTTCTGATTCCAAAAACATATAAATATGTTATATTCGGATTAAAAACAAGCTCTGAAAATTAAATATATAAAAATTATTATCAAAATTAAATTGTCCAAATCAATTTAAAAACACTTTCATCTTATTCCTTGTCGGTTCCTGATTCCAAAAACATATAGATATGATATGTTTGGATTAAAAACACGCTCAGAAAGTTAAAACAAAGAGAGGTACAGAAAAGCGTGCTATCCTTCTTAGCGCAACTACTACCCCGCTCTTCTTGTCAATTTCACTGCCTTTGCCATGAGCGGTGGCCTGACGATGCTACGAGTAAAATGGCATTGCGTTCAGTTTCATTCTGTGAGTTCGACAGCTACTTGACTAAATAATTATTGTATTTTCGCCTTACGCGACTTGTTTCCTTTTTCTTTTTCGTTCTCTTCTCACTTTCTCCTGGCTAAATAACAGTGTAGGTTTCGTTGATAATTAAATAAGGTTTTAAAGAAGAACTACAACAACAAATCTAGACAATTGGGAAGATACCTTGGGATATTATCTGTAATAATTCACATTTAAAGTTCGGTAAATATCTAGACATTTTTTTCTCACGGAAACGCTCGCTCTACACATGTACTTGCGAACATAGGACCTAATGTAAATTAACCGATTTCTTTAATTTTTACCACATTTATGGAGTAAACATGACATATATTATATATTTTTGAGTCATTGAATGATAGAGAATACAATGCAATCACGTTTTAACCTGTTCTTGAAATGTCAATTTTCATCGATTTTTGAGATTATTAATGAACAAACTTATTAACTGTTAAGCTTCCATGCAGTCAAAATTGACTAAATGTAAAAATACGAAATTAAAGTACTCTAGCGCGTTATGTCCACACACGAAAACGAACGCGCAAAAGAACTTTTTTCTTTAACAAATCATCCTTTCCTTCAAATCTTCCAGTAATGGCGTAGGCAGGATTTGAAAGAGACACTTGAGACTTCAGCCACTCCTACTTTCTCTGCCTTTCAGTTCAATTAGTCTGCTCTGAATGGACAAAGCAGGTAATATATCTGGGGTGAAATGAGTGTCAAAAAGTTCCGTCGAGTCTCGAACTTGATTTCAACAATGAGCCTGCAGAAACTTTGAACCGAAGCACGAAGCTGATTTTTTTTTCGTTTGTCGATTAACTTATTGGTTCGGTGTGTGTGTGTGTGTGTGTGTGTGTGTGTGTGTGTGTGTGTGTGTGTGTGTGTGTGTGTGTGTGTGTGTATGTGTGTGTGTGTGTTTGTGTGTTTGTGTGTTTGTGTGTGTGTGTGTGTGTGGGTGTGTTAGTGCGTACGTGCGTGTATGACCGTGTGCGTGTATGTTCGTGTGCGTGTGTCCGTGTATGTGTGCGCGTGTACGTGCGTGTGTGAGTGCGTGGGTGAGTGTGAAAACGTTTGCAGGCACGTGCGTGCTTGCGTGTTTCCGTCTGTCTGCCGTCTGTCAGCCTGTCTATCTGTATATCCTTTTTACATTTAGTCAAGTTTTGACTAAATGTTTTAACATAGAGGGGGAATCGAGACGAGGGTCGTGGTGTATGTGTGTGTGAGTTTGTGTGTGTGTGTGTGTGTGTGTGTGTGTGTCTGTGTGTGTCTGTCTGTGTGTGTGTGTGTGTGTGTGTGTGTAGAGCGATTCAGACTAAACTACTGGGCCGATCTTTATGAAATTTGATATGAGAGTTTCTGGGTATGATATCCTCAGGCTTTTTTTTTCATTTTTTTGATAAATGTCTTTGATGACGTCATATCCGGCTTTTCGTGAAAGTTGAGGCGGCACTGTCACGCTCTCATTTTTCAACCAAATTGGTTGAAATTTTGGTCAAGTAATCTCCGACGAAGCCCGGACTTCGGTATTGCATTTCAGCTTGGTGGCTTAAAAATTAATTAAATGTTTTAACATAGAGGGGGAATTGAGACGAGGGTCGTGGTGTATGTGTGTGTTTTTGTGTGTGTGTGTGTGTGTGTGTGTGTGTGTGGTGTATGTGTGTGTGTGTGTGTGTGTGTGTGTGTCTGTCTGTCTGTCTGTCTGTCTGTCTGTCTGTCTGTCTGTCTGTGCGTGTGTGTGTGTAGAGCGATTCAGAGTAAACTACTGGACCGATATTTATGACATTTGACATGAGAGTTCCTGAGAATGATATCCCCGGCGTTTTTTTCTTTTTTTCGATAAATACTTTTGATGACGTCATATCCGGCTTTTTGTAAAAGTTGAGGCGGCACTGTCACACCCTCATTTTTCCATCAAATTGATTGAAATTTTTGTAAAGCAACCTTCGACGAAGGCCGGACTTTGGTATTGCATTTCAGCTTGGTGGCTTAAAAATTAATTTATGACTTTGGTCATTAAAAATCTGAAAATTGTAATACATTTTTTTTATATACAACGATCCAAATTTACGTTCATCTTATTCTTCATCATTTTCTGATTCCAAAAACATATAAATATGTTATATTTGGATTAAAAACAAGCTCTGAAAATTTAAAATATAAAAATTATGATCAAAATTAAATTTCCGAAATCGATTTAAAAACAATTTCATCTTATTCCTTGTCGGTTCCTGATTCCAAAAACATATAGATATGATACGCTCAGAAAGTTAAAACGAAGAGAGGTACAGAAAAGCGTGCTATGCAGCACTGCGAAACCACTACCGCGCTGAACAGGCTCGTCAGTTTCACTCCGTTATGCACAAGCGGCGGACTACGGTCATTGTGAAAAAATGCAGTGCGTTCAGTTTCATTCTGTGAGTTCCACACCTTGACTAAATGTAGTAATTTCGCCTTACGCGACTTGTTTAATTGTACACTGTATCCGTTTTCGCCAGTTTTTGTCCTATTTTTTTCCTGCTTGCCCTCCTTTTTCTCCTGTCCACAGTAAAGACCCCACAAAGGTTTCGCGTGACGGCGAAGCGTTCCTCCAATTTACAACAAATTGCTACTTTATGCAGCGTTGAAATTTGATCAGGTTTCTCCTGGTCTACACGATACTTGCAAGACAAGACCGACTTTTAGATCAGACTTCTTCGAAGGTTGTCTGTCTGTCTGTCTGTCTGTCTGTCTGTCTGTCGGTGTCTGTGTCTGTCTGTCTGTCTGTCTGTCTGTCTGTCTGTCTGTCTCTCTCTCTCTCTCTCTCTCTCTCTCTCTCTCTTAATTTGTATTTGTTACTTGTATGTTTATCTTTTGTAAATGTTTTACGTGTGTATATATAAGTATATACGATTAGAGAAGTCCCTCTCTGGACGAGGGCTGGTTGAAAAGAAGCTCGTTTATATTGCTTATGCCACAACACTCGTAAAATAACATTTGATTTGATTTGATTCTCTCTGTCTCTCTGTCTCTGTCTCTGTCTCTGTCTCTCTCTCTCTCTCTCTCTCTCTCTCTCTCTCTCTCTCTCTCTCTCTCTCTCTCTCTCTCTCTCTCTCTCTCTCTCTCTCTCTCTCTGAAAACCCTGCTGAATGTGTGGACAGACAGAAACCAACATCACCCCAAGAAACATTGTCCACTCTTTCGGTTGCCGGCCAGTCAACCATGCTCTTGATCGGCGATTCTGTCATCGAGCATGTCGACCCACAACGACTGGCACCAAAGGGTGAGATTCTGCAAAAAGTATGCGTGTCTGGTATGACAGTGTATGACCTGTGCAAATGGCTGCACGGCAATGCCACCTCACCTTCAGCAGCAGTGAATCGTGTGACTGTTCATGTTGGCGTCAACAGTTGCAAGATGGGACCTGTGTCGGAGAAAGAGTGGGCCGACATAATTGGACTGTGCCGCAAAGCCTTTCCTAATGCCAGAGTCTGTCTCAGCTCCATCCTGCCAGCAAAAGGTCGACACACTTTCAACAACTCCATCCTTCCCTCAAATAGAAACCTGGAAGCTGCCTGCCGACGTCTTGATGCTGTCTTTGTAGACAACTCCAGCAGCTTCACTGCGAGCAGTGGTGCACCGAGATTGGCGCTCTACAGCGATCATATTCACCCCAGCGCAAAGGGCACTGCCAAACTGGCTATTAACATCAAATATGCCGACACACCCAACTTGAAAGAGGACCGCCGCTCCAGCGATGACGCTCATCAAGCAAAGAACCATGACAAGGACAACCGAGACCTTTCTCGTCGCAAGCAGCCTCCACACAGACACTCTAATGAGGACACGGGTGCACGCTCCATCCCAAACCACCATTCCCACTCCTACCCTCCACCACCTCCACCCCCGCCGTCCTCCCACCACTACCCTTCACTTATTCCCACCCGTACCCCTGTTAACCTGCCCCCTCCATTTACCTACCCGCCCACCCAGTCTACACGAGAGTCTGTCGGTCAACTGGCGCATGCAGTGACCACGCCAACGCAACCAATTTGGCAATACGCAAGCAGCGCAATTGCGCCGCCCATTCGCCCCTGTCCGCAAATTCGCCCTACCAGTCATCAGCAGTTTGCGGTCCCTCCCCCCGGACACCCACCTGTCTACAGCCAGTCTGCTGACCGTGTCCAACTGCCGCACCTGTCGTCACAGCTCAGTGCAAATGCAGTTCAGCTGCTGAATTTAATCTCAACTCAGCTGATGTGTTAAAAGCTTAAAACTGAAGGCTGTGTAAGTTAGGTGACCTTCGGACTGGTCGGAATATTTCAGTTTGTTTAACAGTATTGAGCGTTGTATCTGCTCCGTGCATAGTCACAAACAGCATCAAATGCAGCAACTAGTGTGTGTGTGTGTGTGTGTGTGTGTGTGTGTGTGTGTGTATGTATGTGTGTCTGTGCGTGAGTGCATGTGTATGTGTATGTGTATGTGTGTGTGTGTGTGAGCGCGATCGCCGGGTCGCCTTGGACAAACATTATTTGGTTCAATTTTCTTGTAGTGTTATACAACCTAGAGCTTGTGTTACGCTTAAAATCTTACGATAAAGTTCGAAGCGTTTTTGCACCTTGTGCAGTGACTATACCTGTGTTTCTAGTTGTGCCTTGCGTTGTACTCGGACTGCCTGTCTGTGTGACGTGACGTGGACACTGAGGAAAGAGTGTGTTTCCTTCCCTTCGGTTTTAGCACTTCTCCATATCGTCTGATCGACCCGTCGTAGCACATTGTTTAGAACTCTATTGTGTAATTCGTAGACGACAAGGACTTTGCCTTTTCTAGCAAATCTTGAACTTTCACTCTACAACGTCCAGTGTGTGCGGATTGTGTCTGCTTCTGTGTGTACTCTTAACATTTATAAGCATGTCGGCACTAGCTCCAGCCGCAGGACTGAATATCGGACACTTAAACATTTATCATCTCTTGAACAAAATTCCTGATCTCTGCGTGTTATTAAATCAACATTCTCCCATAACCCATTTGTTTGGGATTTCAGAGACTAGGCTGGACTCACGCATCTGTGATGATATGTTGCGGATACCTCACTATTCTGTTATCCGACGCGACAGTATGGAAGTACAACATACTGGTCTTGCTGTTTATGTCCATGATTCCATTGCAAAGTTTGTTAAGCGCAGGGCTGATCTGGAAGTGAAAAGTATTGAATGCCTTTGGCTTGAAATTTCTTATAAGAATTCGAATTCTTTTCTCCTCGGTTTTGTATATAGAAATCCCGCATCCAATTCAGCTTGGTCTGACGATTTTATTGATTTGATGGATAACATCAAATGTAATAATCGCAATGTTTTGTTACTTGGTGATTTTAACATAGACTTGCATAAAACCCAGACAGCCTGGCGCTCAGTTACATCTCTCTTTGGATTCCATCAACTTGTGAACACCTCAACCAGATTGACTGATACAACATCAACGTTGATTGACCACATTTACACTAATAATATTTCCATGGTGTCAAACGTGAAAACTGTACCTTCAAGCATCAGTGACCATTGTTCAGTATTTTGTTCTTGGTCGTTCAAGTTACCTAAGCCGGTGCACAAGGGCCATACAACTATTGAATATAGAAGCTTTAAAACGTTTGATGAAACTAAATTCTTCTTTGATCTCAGTTTAGCACCATTTTCCTCTGTGTTTAATCATGTTGTTGCTGACGAAGCGTTGGGCGCCCTTTTAGATATATTTTATCCTATAGTGGATAAGCATGCCCCACTACGTCACCACAGAGTGAAATATCCATCTCTTCCCCCATGGTTGACGGAACAGATTATAGAAGCCATGTCCCTGCGTGATTTTTACAAAGCAAACAACATGAAGTCTGATTTTAAGAAACAAAGGAATAAAGTGACAGAATTAACACGTCAAGCAAAAGCAAATTACTTTAATACATTAATCGAGGACAAGAAAGATATTGCAACTGTTTGGCGTGCTGTTAATAACATATTAGGTAAATCTAAACAGAACTCAAATCGGTCTGCCACAACCATCTCCCCTGAAGATTTTAATAACCATTTTTTGTCCCTTGCCAATAGGCTAAATGAATCTGCAAAATGCGACAGTCCTGATTCTGACCTTGAAGTCTCTCTCACAAAATTACATGATTTTTGCAATGACAAATGTAAACCGGACGATTTTTTTACTATTCCAGACATGGCAGTGCATGAGGTAGGTAAGGCGCTAGAAGGCCTTGAGAATAAAAAGTCCATGGGTCCTGACAAGATTCCTCCTTACTTGGCCAAATTAGCTCTACCATATATTGTGGAGCCACTCACCTATGCGTATAATCTCTGCATAAAGCAAAATACTGTACCTAGTTTACTAAAAAGAGCAAAAGTAATTCCACTCCATAAAGGCGGAAATTTATCCGACCCAAATAATTTTAGACCCATTTCCTTATTACCCATTTTATCCAAACCATTGGAAAAACATATTCACAAACATTTGCTCGCGTACATAGAAAGCAGAAACCTTCTCCATCAATTTCAATCTGGTTTTCGAACAAATCACTCTTGTCACAGCGCCCTTACCACGCTATGCGACACCTGGTTGTCTGCAACAAACCGATCTGAAATCAGTGGTGCTGTGTTTCTCGACTTTAAAAAAGCGTTTGATCTTGTTGATCATTCAATTTTACTGAAGAAATTACAGTTGTATCTCAGAAACAGTTCAGTGTGTAACTTTTTTGCTTCCTATTTACAGGACAGATCTCAATATACTGCCCTAAACTGTAAAATATCTACTGAGGAGACTGTGAAATGCGGGGTGCCTCAAGGGTCAGTGCTTGGGCCGATCTTGTTCTGTCTGTATATCAATGATCTGCCACTGCACATTTCTGACAGTAATGTAAGAAGTGATTTTTTTGCTGACGATTCTTCTCTTCACTCAAGTGGAAAGTCTGTTACAGTAATAGAGTCCTCCCTTCAAACAGCTTTAAACGATGTAAATAACTGGTGTAGTGCTAATGCTATGCTTGTCCATCCAATAAAAACTAAAAGTATGGTAATTGCAACCAGACAAAAACATCAGATTTCTCCACTCAAACTAAATCTTACTATTGGTACGCAATCAATTGAACAAGTTCAACAGCATCGCGTTTTAGGGGTAATTCTTGATTGTGAATTCAAGTGGCAGGCACAAATACAGCATATTTGCAAGAAAGTAGCCAAGAACGTTTTCCTCCTATCCAAGTTAAAGCAATATACCGACAGAAGGACTCTGGAAATGTTCCACCATGCTCATGTAATGCCTCACATTAATTATGTTTCGACGCTCTGGGATGGCAGCAGTGATGTCCACTTGAAAAAGTTAGACTCTCTCTATCGTCGCTCGGCCAAACTCATCGTAAAGGATAATGCCTCAACAGATATGAAATTAAAAATGCTTAACTTTCTTCCACTGGAAAAGCATCTCAAGTTAAACAAAGCCATTTTCATGCATAAATTGTATCACGGTAAAGTGCCGATTTACATTACATCATTATTTAATAAAGCTACCCACAGATATGGGTCGGTCAACTTGATCCCACCAATTCCACGAATTGACCTGTATAAGACCAGTCTTGCTTTTTCGGGTACTTCAGTTTGGAATTCACTTCCATCATCCTTTAAGCACCTAAAGTCATTAAAAAGTTTTAAAAAATGTGTAAAAAACCACTTAATGTCTGAGTAGTTTAACGCCTTTTGACTTACCAAACTTAGTATTACGTCAAAAATATGCTGTGCATTGTATATTCTGAACATATTTTTGTTACTCTATTGCTACATGTTCGATTGCCACCAGCTTGTATATATAATTACCTGCATAGTATGCATTTGATTTTATGAATAACCACATATGTATGATCTTCATGCCTCATCTTTATCATCATCATCATCATTATCATCATCATTATCGTCATCATCATCATCATCGTCATCTTTATTATCACGTTTTCCGACCTCCTTTTGTTGGTTAACTTTTTAATTATTTTTTTTATTTTTTTTTTTTTTTTTTTTTTAATCATATAATAATTATTGTGTGTCTATGCGTCCCAAGGACAGATTGTAAGAAAAGGCGTAGCCTTAAATCTAAATCCTTGTAAAATAAAGTTCAATTCAATTCTCTCTTATGTATTTATGATCAATCAATCAGTCAATCTCTCTCTCGCGCGAGTGTGTGACTTCTCAAGAATTCGGAAGGTCGCCAAAATGCCTGAATAACATGCAAGCGAAATAGTCCACAAACTTCAACGTACCATGTATAAAACACATGTATTAGGGTTCCAAGGCTTCCAGATGGTCTGGTAGGGACATCACATGTAGATCAAGATCAAATTACCTCGAAACTAAACGAGGCAGCAAATTGTTGTCGTTTTTTTTCTTCTAGAAACGGGTCGCTCTCACGCAAAGCCTTGTGGGATCGTTGATGGCGGGGTCAGTTAAAGACACAGCCCTTGTCGTAAAAACGATCTTGTTCACACTGTCCAGGTTTTCCAATGGAGTGAGAGCATTCTTCCACTTGGACACATACCAACAATCAATAGCGTGGCCGCATTCTGTGCGGAGCACGATTCTTTGCTCACCAAGTCCCGAGTTCAATATCGGCTGCCTTTGCCTCTGAAATCTGTGCGCAAAAAGCTGTTGGCTACAACAACGTTCCCTCTTTTCTTTCGCTCGTTCCGGGTCACTGACCATGAAGCTATAGCGATCCCAGACCAGGGAAGCTGACGCATCATTACGTATTGTATTATCACAATAGCCGACTGCCCCTGGTTATACGCTTATGAAGGAATCGGGTTGATATGAGCTTATTGTTCTTGTTTATCTCTTTGGGCCTGGCTGGCTGTAGCATGTCATCAGATACATGTCCGTAATAGGAATTCTTCATGTGAGGACGTTAAGCCGGGTGTCACTTGATGGCAACAGTGGCGTTTCGCAAACCACTCGCGGATCGGCGCAAAATGTTCTTTGGACTTTCAGTGCAGCAAAATGAATGGCTCAGCATCCGTCGGTAATCAGAAGCCAGTGGTCAGATGCATGGTGCATCATGCGCAGAGGAGGGCGCGTCCGAAAGTGGACACGAGGAGGAACACAAGCGTTGGGAGCAAGGACTGGGTTTTGTTTTACACTAGTACACGTATCCCTTAAGAGGTCTCGCTGATTCCGGTGCATTATACTACGCTTTGGGGGAATGTTGGCCTTTCAGTGGGAGTATAACAAGACATTACTGGGGGGGGGGGGGGGGGGGGGGGTCACGTCGCCATCAGTAGTGAAGAAGCCATTTTAAAGACGTTTTGTGGAGAATTAAACCTGAAGTAGTCCAAGCGACTTTCGATGTGGTGTAATTTAGATACAGCTGCGACGAAAAACTCAATCAATCAAGAATGCTCCGAAAAATTAATATGCTAATTTATTAAATCAAAGAAAACATGAGAGCGGTTTCGTAATGCAAGCTCTTCTGTGTTTGAGTCCCAGTTCTTTCCATCGACTGTATGCGTTTTTTTTAATCTTTTTTGTTTTCTTTTTTTTTTCTTTTTAGAGCAGACGAAACGAATAAGTTTGAGTCATTGGACGTTGAAACATAATTTAAACGTGATCCTAATTTGTGGTGACATACCTTCAAACCTTAAACTGAAATGTGTAGTTTGTGGAGCAAATTGAGAACGTTTTTTGGACACTATAGTGCACGCATCCGTTCGAGGTCTTCCTCACTCCGGTGCATTATATTACGCCTTGGGGGCATGAGGCATTTCAGTGAGAGCTAGCATAACAAGACATTATTATGGGGGGAGAGGTTCTTCCAGAAATCGTCCTGATATTTTGTTTTTCTCTTTGGTGTGTGTGGTGTGTGTGTGTGTGTGTGTGTGTGTGTGTGTGTGTGTGTGTGTGTGTGTGTGTGTGTGTGTGTGTGTGTGACACAGAGAGACAGACAGACAGAGACAGAGAGACAGAGAAGAGAGAGACAGAGACAGAGAAGAAAGAGAGAGAGAGAGAGAGAGAGAGAGAGAGAGAGAGAGAGAGCAACCACAAAAAACAAATCAGTTAAAGGATTAATGCATCCACAACTGAAAAAAACAATAGAAACACGAGAAAAAATAATTCAGTTGTAAGATCAACATTATCATGAAAACAAAACGGAACAAAACGAACGTCAAGGTTTTCCCCTTGACTCTGTTTCTCACCTCCCAGGGGAATTTTAATGTATCCGCCTCTTCCTCCGGAGCTGACGTTCAGTTCAATCTTTTTTATCTTGCCGCTCAAACCGGCGACAAAAAACCGCCAAGAATTTTATTTCAAACAAGGTCACAAGTGACACCAAATCTGTCATTGACCATTACCAAAATCAAGAACGTCTTTGATCTAAAAATATATTTGATTTTTTTGGGTAGTTGTTGTTGTTGTTGTTGTTGTTGTTGTTGTTGTTGTTGTTGTTGTTGTTGTTGTTGTTGTTGTTGTTGTTTTGGTGTTGTTGTTGTTGCTGCTGCTGCTGCTGCTGCTGATGATGATGAGGAGGAGGAGGAGGAGCAGGAGGACGAGGACGAGGACAAGGACGAGGATGACGAGGATGAAAATGAGGATGACGAGGATGACGAGGACAAGAACGAGGATGAGGATGACGAGGATGACGAGGATGAGGATGACGAGGATGAGGATGACGAGGATGACGAGGATCTTGAGGATGACGAGGATGACGATGATGAAAATGAGGATGGCGAGGATGAGGAGGACGAGGATGAGGATGAGGAGGACGAGGATGAGGATGACGAGGACAAGAACGAGGATGAGGATGACGAGGATGAGGAGGACGAGGATGAGGATGAGGAGGACGAGGATGAGGATGACGAGGACAAGAACGAGGATGAGGATGACGAGGATGAGGATGAGGATGACGAGGATGAGGATGAGGATGACGAGGATGAGGATGACGAGGATGAGGATGACGAGGATGAGGATGACGAGGATGAAGATGATGATATTGATTTCGATAGCTAGAGAGTAAGTGAAGCTTTCAATGTGGCGACAAGCACAATAATTATGCTCTGTGTCCTTAAACATGTTTCCTTGCCAACATGTCTTTTGTTTAAAACATATATTTTATTCAGGAAACATAGGGTGGAACGTAATACAACAGAAACACTTAGAACCACACAACGAGCTGCTTATATTCAGTGTGGTTTATGTATTGACGTCTAAATATTCCTTTAAAAGACACATTCTTTCCCGTCCTTTCGCTGCCAATCAAAACTTCCTGACTGCCAGGGAATATTGTAGTTTGGGGTGTAATAATTCACAAAAAATTCTAGCTCCAAACTGGCAGTAGGTAGGTAAGTAAAACCTATGTTATTTCTAAAGGAAATTGAACCAAGAATCTGTTTTTAGTATCTAATCATGGAAATAATGCACAAGTGCATGACGGGTATACCCGTCCTAAGGCAGTGAAGGGGTTAAACAGTGAGGCTCATCGTCTCGGATCCGGCCAGGCATTTACACAGGATTAGACCATCCCTCAACTCGGCCACATACAAAACAAGGCAACATCCTCACTTCTTGCTGTGGTAAGTTGGAATATTTTGATGAATTAATTTCTAAATTTCACTGTGCACAGACAATACGAACATTGCTGTAGGTAAGACGGGCACAGACAGTACGAACATTGCTGTAGGTAAGACGGGCACAGACAGTACGAACATTGCTGTAGGTAAGACGGGCACAGACAGTACGAACATTGCTGTAGGTAAGACGGGCACAGACAGTACGAACATTGCTGTAGGTAAGACGGGCGCAATGGCCTCGTGGATAAGACGCCGGTCTCCGAACCGAAAGTTCGTGGGTTCGAATCCCGGCCGCGCTTGCTGGATTAAGGGTGGAGATTTGTCTGATCTCCCATGTCAACTTATGTGCAGACCTGCTAGTGCCTTACCCCCTTGCGTGTGTACACGCAAACACAAGACCATGTGCTCACAAAAACGATCCTGTTATCCATGTCAGAGTTCAGTGAGTTATAGAAACACGAAAATGCCAAACATCCCCCGAAAGAGTCGTATGGCTGCCTAAATGGTGGAGTAAAAGGGTAATACACGTAGCATGTGTGGGAGTTGCAGCCCATGAACGAAGAAGAAGAAGTTGTTGGCATGTGTCTTGTTACATGTAGCATGCACATCTCAGTCGGTATGTCTTGACAACAAAATGTGACCCTCCACGACGGTACGAGTCGCATGTCACCTTTGCATGATTTTCATATTTTTACATTTTCCTAAAGAGTTTGTTATGCTCTATCCAGTGGTGAAAACCGTTTTAGAAAAGAGCGAAAACTGTTTGAGTTATAAGCCTGTGACTAAGGTGACCCTCACACTGTTACCAGACACTCCCCGGACTTAAGCCTAGCGCAGAACCGCGCGAGGTGACATGCGACTCATTTCGCGGTGGAGGGTCACAAATATCCTCGGCGGCAGCTCCTTTTCACGGACGGATTTGGCTGTTACATTCAGTACATCTCCAGGGTGATTCTGACAGATTACTACTGTTTTTGTAATAGAAGAGATCTTGCAATTAGACCAATCGCAGTCGACCACAACGACGAGGAAATGGAATTTCACCCAGCTGCAAGACTCCCCCCGCGGAAGGACACAATGAAGATTAACTACCTCCGCGTCCGTTACAGATTCACATTGGAGGGGGTGGGAATGAGGGTTTAGTCTATGGCGGGGGGGGGGGAGGTAGTGTGTGCGTGTGTGTGTGTGT
>NC_090247.1:69986544-70001548 GCF_037325665.1 Littorina saxatilis
ACAAACAAGCTCTGAAAATTAAATATATAAAAATGATTATCAAAATTTTTTTTTCGAAATCAATTTAAAAACACTTTCATCTTATTCCTTGTCGGTTCCTGATTCCAAAAATATATAGATATGATATGTTTGGATTAAAAACACGCTCAGAAAGTTAAAACGAAGAGAGGTACAGAAAAGCGTGCTATCCTTCTCAGCGCAACGAATGCCCCGCTCTTCTTGTCAATTCCACGGACACTGCCTTTGCCACGGGCGGTGGAGTGACGATGCTACGAGTATACGGTCTTGCTGCGTTGCGTTGCGTTCAGTTTCATTCTGTGAGTTCGACAGCTACTTGACTAAATATTGTATTTTCGCCTTACGCGACTTGTTATTATATTTTACAACCGCGTTGAGAGATGACATGTTGATGACTTAATCGCGCATTTCTTCCATTGGGGCAATTTGCGACTTCAAATTAAATATTTACGATAACCAGCCCGATTGGCTCCCTTTGTTTTCAAGTAGCGCCAAGATCCCTTTGCTTTTCAACAAAGAAACACAGAATCTGCACAAACCCTTAAAGATATTATATCCAACAAAACTACTTTTATCTTATGACCGCTGTGTTCAGAATGTGTGTAATTGTTGGTCGGTTTATGTGTGGTGTGTGTGTGTGTGTGTGTGTGTGTTAGTATGTGTGTGTGTGTATGTGTGAGAGTGTGTGTGTATGTGTGAGAGTGGGTGTGTATGTGTGAGAGTGTGTTTGTGTGTCTGTGTCTGTCTGTTTGTCTGTGTCTGTGTGGTGCGTTTGCGTGTGTGTGTGTGTGTGTGCATGTGTCTGGGTCTGCATGTGAGTCTGTGTCTGTTTGTGTATTGTGTGTGTGTGTGGGGGGGGGGCTTATTTGGCTCTCTGCACAGTAGTCCTTTGGTCCTACGTAATTTCATAAGAGTACGTAAAGAAATACACGCGACCCGTCCGTATCAAACGATATGCACCAATGCACGCGAAGAAGAATTATACAACTGTCAAATGGAATAAAATTGAGTGTAAAACTTAGTACCCGCTTCTAGTTAATTTATATGACACAGTATCGACACGTTTCAAGCGTGTGATCACAATCGGACAACTAACAGTAGATAGAAGTTGAGCTTGTCAAAAGTCAACACAGCGAAACGGAGCCCTTTGAGGGGGTAAACAGGGTCAAGCTTTTTACTGATAGAGTATAATCTGCACAATATTTACTGTCACTCCAAGATTTGGCCACATTGCCAGTTGAGTTCGAGCACTTTAACAACCAGAACCTGGTTTTGACTCGGAGGCATTACAAGTTTTGACTCAGGAGTCAACATGCCAGACCGTATCTATAGGCCTAGCCTATCAGAGGACATTGATGCTTTGGTTCCAGAAATGAAAATATCAGACCAATCGGCCGATTAGTTGGCGTTGTAAAGATATTGATGGTTTTGTTCCAGAAATGAAAATATCAGACCAATCGGCCGATTAGTTGGCGTTGTAAAGATATTGATGGTTTTGTTCTAGAAATGAAAATATCAGACCAATCGGCCGATTAGTTGGCGTTGTGAAGACATTGATGGTTTTGTTCCAGAAATGAAAAAATCAGAGCAATCGGCCGATTAGTTGGCGTTGTGGGTTTTGCACTCCAAAATCTGATCCAGGGATCCGCTGGTTGTCACGGTGCCAGACATGTGCCAGAAACTCTGATGGCCTCCCACGGACTTCCCTTTGGGTGGTGGACAGTTTGAGGGGGGGGGGGGGGGGGCAGGGACGAGGGCGAGAGGAGAGAGGGGTAACATACGTGGGATGGAAAGATAAGAGATTGAGAAAGTGTGGATGACAGTAGTTGAAAGAAAGAAAGAAAGAAAGAAAGAAAGAAAGAAAGAAAGAAAGACAGAAAGAAAAAAAGAAAAAAAGAAAGTAAGAAAGAAAGAAAGCAAAGAAAGAAAGAACAAGTCGCGTAAGGCGAAATTACAACATTTAGTCAAGCTGTCGAACTAACAGAATGAAACTGAACTCACTGCATTTTTACAGCAAGAGCGTATACTCTTAGCATCGTCAGTCCACCACTCGATGCAAAGGCAGTGAAATTGACAAGAAGAGCGGGGTAGTAGTTGCGCTGAGAAGGACAGCACACTTTTCTTTATCTCTATTCTTTTTAACTTTCTGAGTGTGTTTTTAATCCAAACATATCTCATCTATATGTTTTTGGAATCAGGAACCCACAAGGAATAAGATGAAATTGTTTTTAAATCGATTTCGGAAATTTTATTTTTTTTTTTTTTGTTGTTTTTTTTGTATTTGCCAAGCACATCATCGTGGGGCTTTTAATCCATAACATGCATCCGTCTACAATGTATCTTCATTCATCCTTCAACATGTATAATAAATATGTAAATGGCAAGTATACAAGACATACAACATTAGGACCTAACCGACAGACGGACATGTAACATACCGACAATACTGATAAAAAAAAAGAGAGAGAGAGAGAGAGAGAGAGAGAGAGAGAGAGAGAGAGAGAGAGAGAGAGAGAGAGAGTGAGAGGGGGGTAACAGGGTGACAGACAGGTAAGAGGATAAGTGAAGCAGACAGACATAAGACATACACACACACTCTTGCCTAAAATCTTATAAAAACCTACAATTTTAAACTGTACAAAAAGTTAAGCTGAAATGGACACTTCGCCTTGGTCAATAACCTAACATATATTCGCATAGGGTAACCACTCTGACAAAAATTCAACATTTCTATTCCTGATAAGATTCAATTTCTTTTCAATGTAATATCTTTGTTTTAATATTTTCAAAAAAACATTCAAAAGCAGAACTGAGCCCTGAAGTTTACATTTATAAATATAATATTTTCCTAAAAGAATAATCAAATCTAAAACATTATCAGTGTTCACATTATCATCATTTCCAAATATTATCAATCCTTTTGAAAAAGTCAAACGTTCACAATGTAAACATTCTTTGTGCAATACATTATTCAATTTAATCCAGAAGGTTTTAACAATCATACACTCCCAAAATAAGTGAAAAATTGTCTCTTCATGATACCCGCAAAATGTGCAGAGCGTTGAATTTTTAATTTTACATAAATATAAATATTTATTACAAGGTAGAATCCGGTGTAGGAGTCGCAGCTGAAACCACCTTAAACTGACATCAACAGTACTTTGAAAGGGTTTCAAGAAAATTAATTTCCAATTCATATTAATTTCACTGGTGCTATTCCATTTTGAAACCGCGGATGGAATATCGTTAGACTGCACAAACACCTTCTTCACAACATGATTTCCTTTTTTTATCACTGACCACACTCTAGTATCCACTGATTCATGCTGACAATTCAATGTCTTAAAATTCAATTTTATTTTAATCATAATTTTTATAATTTTAATTTTCAGAGCTTGTTTTTAATCCGAATACAACATATTTATATGTTTATGGAATCAGAAAAGGATGAAGAATAAGATGAACGTAAATTTGGATCGTTTTAAAAACAAATTATTTTTTTTACAATTTTCAGATTTTTAATGACCAAAGTCATTAATTAATTTTTAAGCCACCAAGCTGAAATGCAATACCGAAGTCCGGCCTTCGTCGAAGATTGCTTGGCCAAAATTTCAATCAATTTGATTGAAAAATGAGGGTGTGACAGTGCCGCCTCAACTTTTACAAAAAGCCGGATATGACGTCATCAAAGACATTTATCGAAAAAAATAAAAAAAATATCCGGGGATATCATTCCCAGGAACTCTCATGTAAAATTTCATAAAGATTGGTCCAGTAGTTTGGTCTGAATCGCTCTACACACACACACGCACAGACAGACAGACAGACACACACACACACATACACCACGACCCTCGTCTCGATTCCCCCTCTACGTTAAAACATTTAGTCAAAATTTGACTAAATGTAAAAATGAAAGAATGAAAGAAGGAAAGACAGAAAGAAATAAGACAGAAAAAAAGAACAAGTCGCGTAAGGCGAAATTACTACATTCAGTCAAGCTGTGGAACTCACAGAATGAAACTGAACGTAGTCCGCCGCTAGTGCAAAAGGCAGTGAAAGTGAAGAGCCTGTTTGGCGCGGTAGCGATTGCGCTGTGCTTCATAGCACGCTTTACTGTACCTCTCTTCGTTTTAACTTTCTGAGCGTGTTTTTAATCCAAACATATCATATCTATATGTTTTTGGAATCAGGAACCGACAAGGAATAAGATGAAATAGTTTTTAAAACGATTTCGGTAATTTAATTTTGATCATAATTTTTATATATTTAATTTTCAGAGCTTGTTTTTAATCCAAATATAACATATGTATATGTTTTTGGAATCAGAAAATGACGAAGAATAAGATGAAATTGTTTTTGGATCGTTTAATAAAAAATAATTTTAATTACAAGTTTCCGATTTTTAATGACCAAACTCACTCACTAGTTTTTAAGCCACCAAGCTGAAATGCAATACCAAGCCCCGGCCTTTGTCGAAGATTGCTTTGCCAAAATTTCAATTAATTTAATTGAAAAATGAGGGTGTGACAGTGCCGCCTCAACTTTTACAAAAAGCCGGATATGACGTCATCAAAGGTATTTATCGAAAAAAATAAAAAAAATGTCCGGGGATATCATACCCAGGAACTCTCATGTCAAATTTCATAAAGATCGGCCCAGTAGTTTAGTCTGAATCGCTCTACACACACACACACACACACACACACACACACGCACACACGCACATACACCACGACCCTCGTTTCGATTCCCCCTCGATGTTAAAATATTTAGTCAAAACTTGACTAAATATAAAAAGAACCAAGTCGCGTGAAGCTTAATCAAAACATTAATTCGATCTATCGGTCTGAAACTAACAGCTTATCACTGAAAACCAGTCATCGCCGAGACTACAATGAGTAAGGTTTGACTAGCCGAAACCGGAAGACCAAGACGGTTAGCGCTTGCCTCCGCGAAGTATTGTACATGTACCTTATTATCTTTTAAATTCTGAGTACATTTTTTTGAAGTAAACATTACATATTCGAACAGGGTGCACGGTTATGCGAGCTTGCATGCTTGCCAGCGAGTGTTTGTGTGTGTGTGTGTGTGAGTACGTGTGTGTATGTGTGTGTGTGTGTGTGTGTGTGTGTGTGTGTGCGTGTGTGTGTGTGTGTGAGTACGTGTGTGAGTACGTGTGTGTGTGTTTGTGTGTGTGTGTGTGTGTGTGTGTGTGTGTGTGTGTGCGTGTGTGTGTGTGTGTGAGTACGTGTGTAAGTACGTGTTTGTGTGTGTGTGTGTGTGTGAGTACGTGTGTGAGTACGTGTGTGTGTGTGTGTGTGTGTGTTTTGCAATGTTTGTATATGTGCGTGCGTGATCGAGCGCATGCGACGTTTAGTGCTTGCGTGGGAGAGTCAGTGCTGCAAGTGTGTTTAGGGGAGGGGGGGACTGTATTTGTGTCTGTGTCTGCCCGCCCTCTTTAATTTTGTGTTGTGTCAAATATCTCACTTTCGTCTGCAACTGAGAGAAGCAACGCCCGATAAGAGAGCTCCATCATGGCTAGAAATAAAAAATTCAAAACCAAAACCAATTGTGAAGTATGAACCAGATATTTGACGTGAACCGGTTCTCGATATTGACCCTGTCATACTACTCTGCAGACTCATACGATTTAGGACCAAGTGAGGGGGAGGGGGCGGGGGCTGTTGAGCGGGGGGAGGGGGGGGGCGTTCTGCGGAGTCTGCGGAGGCGGCTATGGCGGGGGAAAAAATGTAAAAATGGAACGGTGCAAAGTGCACTAGAAATGATTAAAACAGAATTATCAAAGAGTCTTTACCATCTGTGATGGAGGGGAGGGGAAGGACGTTGTGTGAAGGCGGCTAGAGCGGAGGGGGGGGGGGATATTAAACAGTGCAAAGTGCACTAGAAATGATTAAAACGGAACGTTCAAAAAAAACTTCACCATCTGTTGCGGGACATTTCTCTACTACCGCGCAAGCAGCGCGGCTCGAAGGGAGTAACCGTTGTTTCTGTATGTGGCGGTGGTCATTCCCGAACAGGTAAGTCAATCAGCGACCTCTGTCAGGTGTGTTAAGATGACAAGGTCAACGATACATTCCTTCGTATGAATCATATTATGAAGTACCGTAGATCTATCCAGGCTACTACATGCAGCTACAGGGAGGACGTCAGCCGGCTTTGTTTATCTCACACAAACTTAATACTAACTATTCCCCTCCCCTCCAAAGTGCTGCTGATCCAACTTTGGACCATGTACAGGGTGACCCAAAAAAAAGAGTACCCAAACAAAATTGAATAACTTTGTCAATTTTAACTTTGTTTTCTTTCTTTTTGAGGTGAGTCAAGCTAATCCACTGCATGGTTGGATGAAATAAAAGCTGTTCTCACAATGAACTATACTAATGATCAACGGACGTTTTGCATAGAGACCTATTTTCGCACAAAATCATACAGAGATGTGCAAGTACAGTTCCAGAGACACTTCGGTCAGCGCGATTTCTATCTTTGGGGGTTCCTGAAAGACAACATCTACAGGAACAACCCACAGACAATCACAGAACTCAAGAGAGCCATCACAACAACCATTCGCGGAATCTCGCAACAGGAGTGTGTGCGGGTGATTGATAACTTTGCGCGGCGAGTTCAAGTTTGCCTGCAGCGGCGTTTGGAGCATGTTCTGTAGAATGAGCATAACTTTCCTGAAAGACAAGCTAGAACGCTAAAGTTTTCTGTGCAAATCATGCAGAGGCTACTTGTGTGTGTAAATACATTTTATGAAGATTGCTTAATTTTTGTTCAATTTATGACGTTTTGTTTGGGTACTCTTTTTTTTGGGTCACCCTGTAGGGGGATTCTAATTTGTGGGGAGAAATGGTATTTTGACTTTGAAATTAGCTTCAACACAAAATATTTATTTTCTTACGCAAGGGACGTAACCGCTCGGTGCGTTTTTGAATAAATCGAATTTGGAGTACAATCGATCAAATTACATCACAAATCTGCTTCAGTTGCAAGATCGCGACATACTTTTCTCCCTTAAGATAATTGTACAGCTTGAAATTGGCGGAGAAACATTCAGTCCGAAGTTAAGTTTGGCTGACGCCTGGCTGACGCCCTCCCGATAGCTGCATGTCTTTTAATGTGTGCCCACATGCACAGCTATCGTGTTTTCAGCGTAGGTCCAAACGCGCTGCAATGTATGTGCATGTATGTACGACATGCAGCTATTGGGAGGACGTCAGCCGGGTGTCAGCCAAAATTAACTTCAGACTGAATGTTTCTCCGCATATTTCAAGTGGTACAATTATATTTAGGGAGAAAAGCATGTCAAGATCTTGCAACTGAAGCAGATTTCTGATGTAATTCGATCGATTTTACCCCAAATTCGATTTATTCGAAAAGTCGGAAAACGCACCGAGCGGTTACGTCCCTTGAATAAGAAAATAAATATTTTGCGTTGAAGCTGATTTCAAAGTCAAAATACAATTTCTCATCACAAATAGGTGAATACATGGGGGAATTCATGGTCCAAAGTTCGATGAGCAGCACTTTGGAGGGGAGGGGAATAGTCAGTATTAAGTTTCCGTCGCGATATAACCTTCGTGGTTGAAAACGACGTTAAACACCAAATAAAGAAAGAAAGTATTAAGTTTGTGTGAGATAAACAAAGCCGGCTGACGTCCTCCCAGTCAATGTGTGTGCATGTATGTACGCAATTCGATGAGCATTCTGTACGGTTGTTGTGTTTGAATGTAGTATGTCTTGAATGTACTCAAGCCAAGCAACATTCCTGTGTATAATATTCTTTTAGAGTTTTTAATAATGTACAGTTAGATATTTGCTTTATTATCCTTTATTTTGTACTTGTTTTTATTATTATTATTATTATTATTATTATTTGTACGGTTGATTGTGTGGAATGTAAGGTTGTGAGATTGTTATGTACGAGTGTATGCATGAAGCGCCTTTGTAAACGCCACGAGCTTCCCTTTGGGAAGGTGTGCGCGTATGAATAATCATTATTATTATTATTATTATGTACTGCACGTGGTTGTAACAAAATCGTATGTCTTAGGTCTGTCTTATGTCTAGCGAAAGGGTTCGAGATTTGAACAAGAACAAGTAGAATACACCGACTGCTCGAATGAACGTGATCATCGTGGCTAAACCGGGACCGCGTTTAAGTTTGTTGTTGTAAATATAAACAATATTGAACGATTTACGTACACATATGGAATGATTGCCAAAAATAGGGCTGTGTGGGGTATCCAAGGGTTGTGTGGCACTCGATCGGACTATCCAATGAGATTCCCCGAATTCCCCCACGTGTCTATCAGAATAGCAACATTGCATCATCCACCCGCGACACATACGACATTTGTACAGCTTGTCGGCCATGTTGGTTTTGGTTGGTTTTGTTTTTTGTTTTTGTTTTGCGTAGAGTGGGAACCTTTCCTAACTTTATCTATGTCAACCTGCAAAATGATGTCTACAATAATAGAGGGATTATTTGCGGAACTTCATTAAGGCTAGTAAACTGTTTTAAGATTCTTTGCTGTGATCGCGTCTTAATATTCAGTCTCTCTCGATTACTGATACTGCTTTCTCAATATTCGACTGCGAAATAAACACACATATTATATATGGACTGTATGTCAAATAAATTGTATGCGGTAACAAATAAAGCAGGTGGATTAAAACTATGGTCACGTAAGCGTTCTACGCGATCACAGAAACGAAGACATGTCGCATAAAGCGATATCAAAGCATTTAGTCAACCTGTCGACCTTAAAACAAAACATCGACACTGAAAAACCGGGATCAGTCATTATCCAGTCTAGAAAGGCTTGAATATCCTAAACCAAAAGACCGAGACGGGTCGAGTTGGTCTCTAGCTGCGAAGCATGCGAAAAAAGTACTAATTTTCATAAACCGATTGTCTTTAATAGGCCGTGAAAAGTAGGATATGCGCCGAAATGGCTGCGATCTGCTGGCCGATGTGAATGCGTGATGTATTGTGTAAAAACATTTCATCTCACACGGCATAAATAAATCCCTGCGCCTTGAATATGTGCGCGATATAAATTGCATAAAAATGAAAATTTAAAAAAAAAATCCCTGCGCTTAGAACTGTACCCACGGAATACGCGCGATATAAACCTCATATTGATTGATTGATTGATTGATTGATTGATTGATTGATAATAGTGAGCACTTTTTCCAGATAAACAAGTAAAATCTAATTATTTTTGGTTTCGGAAAAGGATAGGGAATAAAATGCAATAAGTTTCAAATCTCTTCTTGCAATTTCAATTTTAATCAGAATTTCAGTGATCAAATTAACTATTTTATTTGTAAGCTTCCAAAACGAGATACAATCTCAGCGGTTCCGGTTAAGCCACGGTGATCACTTTAGAGTGCTGTTTCAACTTTTATCAAAGGGTGGATATATCGTCATCTATGATTTTTATCGAAAACATGGACAGAAAAAAAGAAAGTTTCATAAAGATCTGTCAAGTACATGTAGTTTTCTGTGCATTGCTCCACACACTCGTCAAAACGACGACGAAGACCCTTCATGCAATAACAAAGGAAATTCTCTGCACCCGGCCTTCAGCTAATTCTCGATAATGAAGGTATTATTTATTTATTAGTGAGTATTTCTACGCACATACCCTCCCAGAGGGAGGCTCATGGCGTTTACAATATGCCGTGTGAGATGGAATTTTTACACAATATATCACGCATTCACATCGGCCAGTAAATCTCAAGCGTGTTAGGCGAGTATATACTTTTCACGGCCTATTATTCCAAGTCACACGGGTATTTGGTGGACATTTTTTTTTATATATTTTTATGTATAATTTTGCCAGGAAAGACCCTTTTGTCAATCGTGGGATCTTTAACGTGCACACCCCAATGTAGTGTACACGGGACCTCGGTTTTTCGTCTCATCCGAAAGACTAGCACTTGAACCCACCACCTAGATTAGGAATGGGGGGAGAAAATAGCGGCCCGACCCAGGGTCGAACACGCAACCTCTCAATTCCGAGCGCAAGTGCGTTACCACTCGGCCACCCAGGTATGATAGTGATTAGGACAGTGGGGTCGTAGCTGTTACTAGATGGGCATCGAGAGGAACGGACCTTCAATGTGAGAAGAGGGAGAAGAGAAGAAGGTTGATGTGATACAAAAATAGTTGTTTTCCGGGCAGAGAAAAGAAAGTAATGAGAAATGAAACTCGGTAGGAACGAAGGCGATAGCTGTTCAAAGACCTTTGCATGAAAGTAAGGCGCCGCTGTATATAATTATGTCTTCTCGATCTCCGCAGTGAGACTTAACAAATCTCTATTTTTTAATTTTTTTTTATTTATTCTTATGAGTATTTCCTTGTCAACAACTAATTTCTTTATTTAGTTTTTCTGTCAGTTTCCATATTGTGTCAGACTGGGACATTATCTGGTAACCGATTAACAAACAAAAACGATTGATAGCAGATTGAGTTATGATGTTTCACATGTTTGGTGACGTGTACGTTTGTTCTCCCCAGACATTACTGGGTTATCTCGGGCTCAGCAAGAGTGATGGTAGTGCAATGGAGGGGGGGAGGAGGTGACGGGGGAGGGGGGGTGATTAAGAATCAAGAAACGGGTCAATGTTGGCGAGTTTGGCTGAATTTAGGAGACAGCACTCTCCGCGCCGTGGCAACCGATCCAGCATACATGTGTATTCCATCTGTCGTCCTGTGCTTTTTCCTTCGTAAACCAGTCCTTTCATCCCTGGTCTCTTCAACACACGCGCGCACGCATATGTGTGTGAGCATGTGTGTGTGTGTGTGCGTGTTTGTGTGTGTATGTGTGTGTGTGTGTATGTGTGCGTGTGTGTGTGGGTTTGCGAGCGTGCGTGCGTGCGTGCGTGCGTGCGTGCAGACGTTCCGGCGTGCTTACGTTTGCGCGTATGTGTGCACATGTATGTCAGTGTGTCTGTCGTGTTGTTTTTTCCCGCAAGTCCAAAGGAGATGTCTTTGCAGAAGTCAATTGCTGCTAGGGGGCGGTCAGGAAGGGACAATTATCGTGACCACAGCTTTGTGGGCAATACCTGATAGTGACCACACCCGGCCCAACACAATTGAACGCAATACAACAACTATACTCTGCAAGACATTCAATGAAAAGGGATGATTTTTTTTTATTGATTTTTTTTTTAACGCCCAGCCGACCACGAGGGGCCATATCAGGGCGGAGCTGCTTTGACATATAACGTGCGCCACACACAAGACAGAAGTCGCAGCACAGGCTTCATGTCTCACCCAGTCACATTATTCTGACACCGGACCAACCAGTCCTAGCACTAACCCCATAATGCCAGACGCCAGGCGGAGCAGCCACTAGATTGCCGATTTTAAAGTCTTAGGTATGACCCGGCCAGGGTTCGATTCGAACCCACGACCTCCCGATCACGGGGCGGACGCCTTACCAAAGGGATGATTCACAGTATCTCTCGTAGTTGAATTCAGAAAGCCAAGCCCTGAGACCAGGGGGAAAACAAACTGATGATAATTAGACTTGGTGTACAAAGGTCCACGTCGCTCTTTATACAAGACGCCGAAAGACTATAATTATATTGTTACTCATAACGACGTCGCTCTTTATATAAGCACTGACTTGTGAGTGAATGTGCCGAATGATAAGTTAGCTTGTTGACTGGTTGCGTTTTTTGGTGTTTTTTTTAAACCTTCTAAAGTATCTGGTTGTTGTTTATAAATTGTTAATTATTAATGTTTGTATTGTATGATGGATTTGTCAAGCGCCGTGAGACTGTTATCTTGCCTTGAACAGCGCTATAGAAGAATGTTTTATTATTTAAGTTATTGAGACATCCCAGTGCACTAAGGGATTTATAGAGCAAATCGAGAAAATTCATTATTGAACGAGTTCAATAATTATTTTCGAGATTTGCTCTATAAATCCCTTAGTGCACTGGGATTGTTTCAATAACGATATTGTCAGTACCGCCAGAGAAAAAAGAAGATTCAAAACGCACATGTTGCAACGCGCATTTGGATAGGCGTAACTGTGTGGTCAGGTTTCTGTCAGATCTACTTTTGTGTGGGCTGTCTCAAGTGTGTCGTGTTTTCGTCACACGCAAACTCTTGTTTTAATTTCTGTTGGTAAATTCCAGTGTAGCGTTAAGCGAAAAAGTGATGATCTTTCATAGAGACCTCATTTAAACTCGGAGAAAGGACTGTGCTCTTAGTTATTTGCGATTCGAAACCTTCATCGAGCTTCGACAGATTGACTGTGCAGAGTGTTGCCCCTTGCCAAGGTCGACGGTAAGCACATTTTCAAAATAAATGTGGCATGTTTCTCGTGTGGTATCTTCACTCATCGGGGAGTCTGGTACTAAATATGAACGGTAAGAATGCTCTGAACCCTACACGTATTATATCCCCATCGTTTTATCGTTCACATTTGCCCAACATGTTAATTTGCTGAGCGAGATTTATGTCGTCTGCTAAGCTATGGCACTGAGTCTCATTTCAAAAACAAAAATTGCTCGTCACGTTGCACTGAGGCAGGCTGGTAATAAGTTTTATATATGGTAAGAACGTTCTAAACCCTACACGTTTTCGATTCCGATTGTTCTTGCCTTGAAATAATAATTCGGAAACCATTCATTTACTGAACTGATGTAGTCGTATTTCTGTGTAGTCTGCTACAGAGTCGATCGAGTCAGTCTTCCAAACTGGTCTAGCTGGTACGTTATCGGAATACACTTGTGTTTTCTGTTAGCCGCTGGGAATTGTATACTAACTCATCATTTGGTAATGTGGATGATAAGCTACATGCCACTAACACGGCATATGAGAAGAATCTATGCAAGTCGGCGAAAATTAGATGAAACACAGCGGCTTCTATTTTTAGATCACTGGCACTGGCACAGGCACATGCAATCTGTCAGAAAAAAAACCCCACTTCTGCTTTAATTGAGAAGCAGGGAATTTATGGTCATCTGGTATTGTGGAGAATATAAGCTACATGTCATTAATTAATTCTGAGGATGAGAGCACAGTCTCGCTTAGGCAAAGGGCGGAAGAATACGCTCTGTGGAAAAGTTAGCGCACTCCAAGAGTGCGCTAACAGTTTTAGCGCATCGCCATTAGCCAATCAACTGGTTCACATCAGTCATGTGACACCAGTACTTACTGACAATTATTATTATTATTAAGACCCAAACAGACTATAATTATAACGTTACTCATGACAAGCACAGCCTGAATTCAAACCAGTGATGAGATGAAATCTCGTTTGAACAGCAAAATAAAACATCTTCTACATCATTATCTGACAATATTCTGTTCGCTTTCTGGAGCCAGGGTCGAGGCAGGCCTCAGTAATGATATATTTAGCCGATAGTTAGTGTGGTTAATGAAAGCTGTACACACAGACGGGCGCAGTGGCCTAGACTTCTCAATCGGAAGGTCGTGAGTTCAAATCCCGGCCGCGGCCGCCTGGTGGGTTAAGGGTGGAGATTTTTCCGATCTCCCAGGTCAACTTATGTTCATACCTGCTAGTGCCTTCTCCTCCTTTGTGTGTACACGCAAGCACAAGACCAAGTGCGCACGGAAAAGATCCTGCAATCCATGTCAGAGTTCGGTGGGTTCAGAAACACAAAAATACCCAGCATGCTTCCCCCTAAAACGGCGCATGGCTGTCTGAATGGCGGGGTGAAAACGGTCATGCACGTTAAAAAAAAAAAAAAAACACTCGTGCAAAAACATGAGTGAACGTGGGAGTTTCAGTCCATGAACGAAGAAGAAGAAGAAGAAGAAGAAGAAGAAGAAGAAGAAGAAGAAGAAGAAGAAGAAGAAGAAGAAGAAGAAGAAGAAAGCTGTACACACAGTCTGAACAGAAATACTATGGACACAGCCAAACCATGCTACACAGGAGACAGCAAAATGACCGTTGTTACGAGCAGAAAATAAGACCAGTGATATCAGAAGCCTTCTTCCTACACTAAATACCACATCTATCATTAGTTATGCGTCAGTCACTTGTTTACAAATAGCCTCATTTACGAAACGCAGACATGATTAATATAGCTAACTGTCTGTCTGTTTGTCTGTCTGTCGGTTACGCATTTGACCGGCTTTTTTATGAATATTTGAACTGTTGATCGCTTTGAGCTGTTGTTTGGGATTTGTGCTAAACAAATAAAGGTGATGAAACTGGTACATGACTCAATTGACAAATTCAAAAACAACAACCTGGGGGAGCCCTTAGACGTTTATTTCCCGCATCTCTAAATGCCTGAGGAAAATGTTGTTGTCCCGAGGGTCTACCTAAATACGTCCTAATTAAGTCAGATTTTTTGCTTAACGAGAGCATTGAGGCAAACCGAGCTCTTCTTTACGAGCGAATTACGAAAATATACTTACATAAACTCATACAGCCGACTGGTTTGTGGCTCAGGTATAAATAGTTCTACCAGGCCAGTTGAGTAATATGAGAAAACGTCAATACCAAATTCGGTAAGGATGCCGTTACAATGGCATATATCCATGGTCTCTAGCTTAAATGTTCCTGGTAGTTAGCGAACTATAATAGGACGTACCAAAATGCAGCAATTATGGAGAAGAGTGTTCAGTATGAGAATGAATAGTTGCACCAATCATTAGTAAATGATACATAACAATGCACATGCCATATTCGGCAAAGACGTAGTAAAGCCAAGGTCCCACTGTACTGGGACGAATTTTGACAGCGAACTACAACGATTTGAGATTTGTGGAGAAAATCGCCGAGGTCGTTGTGCTTCCTATTAATAGAAATGCGTATAAGATTCTCATCTGCAACGTACATGCAGCAAGATAAGATGTGCCCTCAAGGAAACACTCAATGTGATTCTTGCCGTTGTATTCGTTTCCGAAAAACAGAAACATGACTATCTTGTCTACGTTCATCAGTCTGAGTGTTTCAAGACG
>NC_090247.1:70001748-70009248 GCF_037325665.1 Littorina saxatilis
CTTTCGCTGTAGGCTTTACGTAGTTGCTGGTAAGGTAGGTCTTACTTTTAGCCAGATGCCAGAAACTGGACGCCAGGGCCGAGGTCCACGACCCGAAAGTGGGTGCCACCCACACGGGAGAGAACAAACCGCGGGATCTGATTGGTTGAAATCACGACACATCTCAGTTTCAGCCAATCCAAAACTGCGAGTGGCTCCCGCTTGGGTGGTAACTTTATCGTGTGTGTTTGGCGAATCGCAAAAAAAAGCATTAGCTTGCCTACCAACCCCGCCCCTGTTTTAATATTCCTGGGCACACTGTCCACTTTATCTTTCACGAAAGGAACCTTAGGCACACCAACAAGCGAGGATACTGTCCCTGTATAGGGAGGGATTCCCCCAATACGGAGAAGAAGAAGACGAAAGTCTTCCCCTTTTACCATCCTCAGACTGTAAGTAAATGTACCCTGCGTTCTCGACGAGAGAAGAGCCCTTCAGCAGACAGGCTGTCACTTCTAAAACCACCACCAACCCCCACCCACCCCGAACCCCTAAATCCACCCATGCCCCCCCCCCCCCCCTCCCCCTCCCCCCCTCCCCCTTTACTCTACTTCCATCTATATAATTATGCGCCCTTGCCTCGCCATGGAAACCTTGTGTCGTCCCGTCTTTTCTTCTTCTGCTTCCTGACACTGCACGTCCATCATTATTGCAGTACACATAAAGGTCTTCGTCGCCCAAAAAATTCACCCCGCTAATCGCACAGACCCCCCCCCCCCCCCCCCTCCCGATAAAAGTAAATAATTGCTGTTTAAACTTTTTTTTTCAGGCCGCTCTTAAAAAGTGCATGTCGTCATTACCTTGAAGAAAAGAGGTGCACCTCCTAGGTTGTCCTTTTTTACCTCAATCATTTCCTCATGTATTGACCCGCCCCCCCCCCTCCCCCTCCTTCTCCTCCTTCCTATCCACAACCGTCTCCCATGTCCATGCACCTAACTAAACGAACCTTTGGTTTAAACAAGACTTTATTCTATTTTTATCATGACATAAACAACTTATGGCTTTTAGGATTTCTAACTCAAAGCATAATGCTTATTTTAAGCAATCCTTTGCAACCACATTTTGCCTCGTCAGGTTTTCGTAATACGACGTCCTTAAATTGCATTTTGAACTTCGTCATTCGGCCATAGAGATGTTAAACCAGGGGTGGACCCAATGGGGGGTGTGCGGGGGGAGGGGTGTGGACTGGTGCACATGGTCCTTCAGCTAAAAAAAAAAAAAAAGAGAGAGTTTTTATTTACTTGGGAATTTGGTAAGTCGATTCTAATTCTAAGCTCAGATGGCACCATTTTGCTTCTTCGGCAAACAAATTTCCGGACCCCCTTAGCAACTCTCTTCAATTCTACGTGCCCCCCCCCCCCCCCCCCTTACAAACTTCCTGATCCGCCCCTGACAATGACATCACGCCATCCCCTCCCCCTCCCCTCCCCCTCCCATTCTCTATCTCTGTCTCAGTCTCTGTCTCTAATTCTCTCTACCGCCCTGATATGGCCCTTCGTGGTCGGCTGGGCGTTAAGCAAACAAACAAATTCTCTCTCTCTCTCTCTCTCTCTCTCTCTCTCTCTCTCTCTCTCTCTCTCTCTCTCTCTCTCTAAAACCTTTATCCTTTTGTAATAAAGTTCTGAGTCGGAGTCAGAGTCTCTCTCTCTCTCTCTCTCTCTCTCTTTCTCTCTCTCTCTCTCTCTCTCTCTCTCTCTCTCTCTCTCTCTCTCTCTCTCTCTCTCTCTCTCTCTCTCTCCTCGACCTTTGTCTTCCAGACAACGACTGTTCCGGTTTTCTTCTATACCTTCCCTAAACTACTTGTCATCGTTACCTTGACAAAAGAAAAAGAGCTGTCCTCACCCATCAGCCCCCCCCCCCCCCCCCCAGCCCCAAACCTCCCACCTTTGCCCGTTCTAAGCACTATTCCCATCCCCTCAACCAAGCATTCTCATCCCTCTCTCCTGCTTCTCGCCCCACTGCTTATCTACAATCTTTTTCCACCCAAACCTTGAACAGTTAATAACCTTGTGCCTTTGCCTGAAATTGCACGTCGCTCCATTTTTGGACAAAAAAGAACGTCAACACCCCCCCCCCCCCCCCAAATCATATCCTTTTCAAACGACACACCCCACACCCATCAGTACATCCCTCTACCCCCGCCACCCTTTCCACCCAGAAGAATTTGCCACCCAAACCATGTCTTGTTTTGGTCATTTTGATAGCACTTTATGAAACGGGATGTAGCTCGATAGTTGGGCAAAAAGGCCATCAACACTGGGGTGTTTTTTGTTTCTTCATCACTGAAACGACAACCTCACCTCACCGCTATACCTCCGCCCTTCTTGGACGCGTTACTGCCCAAACCTTGTCTCGTCGGATCTTTCGTAACCCGCTTTGTGTAAATGAATGCATATAGCTCGATATTTGGACAAAAGAACATCATGTCTATTTCCTTCATCACTAAAACGACAACCCCACCCCAGTCCTATTCCACCACCCCTCTTGCAACCTTTTCCACCCAAACCTTGTTTCGTCGGATATTTCTCAACCCGCTTTGTGTCAGTACATGCGTGGAGGTCGATACTTAGACAAAAAGACCAGCAAGACAATGGTTGTATCACGACCCCCTCCCCCACAACTCTATTAACCCCTCCTCAAATGGCACACACCTTCCCCGTCAGCACTTTAATTCCCCCTCCCACCCTCCGCCCAACCCACAAAAGTGCTGTCCTCGAGACCTGCCATAAACAGCCATCGTGTCCTCTTCAAGATCACGTCTCCATCATCCCTTCCGCTCCGTCGCCGAGTCCACTCCCTCACTGCTTCCAACAATCTTCACCACCCACACCGTGTATCGTTCCCTTGACCACTCCCTGAACTTACATTTGTCCCCCTGTCAACTCTTTCACTGCTTCCAACAATCTTCACCACCCACACCGTGTTATGGGGGCGAGGACGCCCCCATTCTATACGGATAGTTTCGAGGTTGACCATGGGCAGCGCCATTTTGTTGTGAAATACGTCATCAGTTTGTGTACACAGGAAGTTGTGACATCCGTCACCCTATGGGAGGGGTGGAGGCAACATTGTTCATCTGTAGAAAGTTGTGAAATCCGTCACCCTATGGGAGGAGTGAAGGCGAAATTGGTGAGTCATCACAGAGTTTGTGTAACACAGGAAGTTGTGAAATACGTCACCCTATGGGAGGGGTGACGGCAAAATCGCAAAAACATGATAGGTCGCATTGTGCAGGGTCAACTGCAACAAACTCAAACCGAGCCATTCATACCTACTTGTATTTGAGCGACTTATATACCGACATTTTTATTTCTTACTAGCAGTCAGGCCCGGCTTCGCCCGGGTGTTTCTGATCTTCCCTCTCTCTCAGAAACTTCTAGAATCTTATTCCAATGAGAATAAGCGATAGATGAAAGTGTGAGCTCATACATTTGGATTAAAAGGCTGGGACTGACAGTGTGAAAGCATCACCATCAACACACTCTTTTTGCTGAAAAATAACTTTTTGACTTGAGTTATCTCCTTTTCTTAGGAAAATTCTAGATACTTGAAAACCAGGTCTAACATCGACTCTATATATTCTGTAAAGACTGATCAGGCGTGCCTGCATTAGAAGAGAAGATACCTCCCTTCAATGTATACAAAGTAAGAGTTACCTCCCTTTGCTTCTAGAAATTTCCTGAACTGTCCGGTTAACTTTTTCTTCTTCATTTCTTCTCCTCATAGGAGCGATAGAGAGTCTGTAATATCACTGGCATTATGTGCTTGCTACATGTGATCACCAGGCACTGAACTGGCCTTGCACAGCAGGGGGCAGGGTTAGTGTGTGTGGGGGGGGGGGTGGGGGCGGGATGATAGCGGGCGGGGGGTAACCCTTGAGAATTACACGGTATACTGGTTTGATGAGAGTTACCTCCCTTCCGTGGGTGACAAAGCATGACTTACCTCCCTTGTACTATGTAGACTGTATTGATAGATGGGGAGGGTCATTATCCGAGGAAGGAAACAATGTCTGGAGAAACTAAAACCCAGGTGCACATCTGCGGCACCTAGGGAGTGTGCATGCAAAATATCTTGTTCCTGCCTCTTGCCATCTCTGAGGTATGGCGACCACAGACACACAGACACACAGACAGACACTCTCTTTTATTATATGTATAGATTTTCAGCACAGGTGTAGGAAAAATCATAAACCAAAATGTTATTTATTTTCTAATTTAACATTGTTTTTACAAATATGACCATGGTCTTTTAAACATACAGTGACATTAAACATTGTTATGTTAAAAAAAAAGAAAAAAGAAAAAAAGCTTTTGTGCACAAATCAGAAAATACATTGTACATTTTACCTACAGGCCAAACCGTGAGTGTCTGTGGCAAAGCCCGACCCAGGAAATTGCACTGATTTTATATTTAGATCAGAGGGAAATTGTCAAGAACAGGCGCTTGCATTTGGATGTGTCCAATGATAGTAGGTTTGGTTGTGATCAATCAGAATAATGTAGGAATAAAAATGTATGACAGTTTAGTATGATGACATGTAATTCACATATGCTGAAATATGATATTATACATCATGTAATATTATTATGGCTGTTGCCATGACCATGAAACCCAACAAAGGTTTAATGTAATGTAATTCAAAATACCAAAACCGAGCACCTATTAATCTCGTCTTTGCGCGTGAAGATTGAGGCCGTCTGCCAGTAGCGGTTAGGTCATACAGTGGAACCCCTCTCTAGCGACCTTTAAAATGTTGACAAAAATCGGTCCTTATGGAGGGGGGTCCTTACAGAGGGAGGGGGGCGGAGTCAGGGGGCCACAAAGAAAGTCAGATTTTCTTAAAAAAAGAAAACAGAGAAGTTTGAGTTGCTGACGACCGTTCCCTCTGAAAGCAAACTGCTTCGATTTCATGTTTGTCCTTGGTGTCCACCAGTTCTGGTGCATGTACTACCCTGGCCAAGTTTCCTCTCAAGACATCAAAGAGACCGCCTCTGGGCGAACCACCTCTCATAGCTAAAACTGGGTCAATGACCCCTGGGAAGAAGGTCAGTGTCTATAAAATTTTACTCCTAGGCCTGCGGCCAGGGGGGGGGGAGTATACCGGTACCATTTGAGAATCAGACCAAATGAGAATTGAACCATTTGAGAACATCCTTTTTTTTCAATCACTACATCGAAGGCCTGCGGCCCGGGGTTCACATGGGTTGGTTTGTTTGTTTGTTTGTTTCAAACCCACACCCATATACACACATTTCCCATTTAAACCATTTGTCGGCCCCCTGTCGATATTTATCGACTAAGTTCCTTGTATCGCCTGTCCTTACCTTGACCACTCCTGGAACTTACGTTTGACTCGTTATTTAGAAAAAGAGTCATCCTATTCCGAGGGTGTCATTTTTGTTGTTGCCGGTTAAAACCTTGTCAGTACTGTCTGGTCTCTTTTTTAAATCCCATTCTGAAAACTGCAAGTACCTCCAAATTTGGACAGAGAGAGCTTCAGCTCCCAACACTTGTCCTTTATTCTCATTGTCCTTACCATAGATCCCCCCCCCCCCCCCCCCCCTGCTTCCCATCCTGCTCCTGCTTTGTTTTTCTCTCCCCTTTCACATCCGCCACTCTCAGTCACCCCAAGAAGCATTCAAACGAGCACTTAAAACGCACCTCTTCAAGAAATACAACCCCTGATTTTGTTTTCTCAGTCCATCAGTAGGCTACATGTAGTGTATTTGTTGTTTTAGTGATAATGTGATAATGTATATGAACATCCAGGGCTGTTTTCAGTATTGTTGATAACATGTTCTGTTTGATTAAGGGTATTCAGCTGGTATTTCCTTGTTTTCACTACCTATTTTATTCATGCTTTTATTACTTAGTTAGTGGAAGAATCTTTTGTATGTATGTTTGATGGTGTATGCTTTTAATAAAGCGTTGCTGACTATGAATGTAGATGTAAATGCGTGTATAACTGTGTTTTAATTTTAAATGTGTCAAGCGCAAAGAGCATAATTGTAAAGTTATGATGTTGCGCTATATAAATGCTCATTTATTATTATCATTATTATTAAGCTTTTTCCTTTTTTCCCATTCCTACTTTACATGTAAATGGAAGTTCCCGTGTTCAGTCTTAAACGCATTAAGTAATTTGATCACGTGTTCTTTCTCTGTGCAGTATCAATGAGAGCGAGTCAACGATAATGGGACAAACGTGAAATAAACTGACACTATTTGTTTTATAATGATAAGCAGATATCTGAGAACTGGGCCTGATTACGGGAAAGTCGTTCGACATTTCAAACAGGCCTCAAAATTCATGATTTAAAAAACAAACAAAAAAAACCACTTTCGTATTCACAATTTTGCCTGGACATAGATAGGGAGGTTGAGGTCAAAAGCTACGTGTAAGCAGTGTAATGTAGAAGCGTTTCGTTTTACTATAAACTTCATTCTGAAGTTTTTGAAGGAAATTGCGCGAGCGGAAAAAAGCAGAATTTGAAATCACGATTTAAATAAAATAAAATCCCAAAAAATCAACTTTCGTATTCACAATTCTGCCTTGACACAGGGAGGCGCAGGTCAAAAGCAATATTTAAGCAGTTTGTAATGTACAAGCGTTTTGTTTTTACTATAAACTTCATTCTGAAGTTTTTGATTGCGCGAGCAAGAAAAAGCAGAATTTTAAATTTACGATTTAAATTTTCTAAAAATGAAACAATAAACTCTCTTGTATTCACAATTCTGCCTTGACACAGGAAAATGCAGGTCAAAAGCAATATCTAAGCAGTTTGTAATGTAAAAGCGTTTTGTATTTCTATAAACTTTATTCTTCATTGTTCGAGAAAGGAAATGCGGTCAGCAGGGCTGAAGTGCACGAAGCAAAAATGAGTGCCAGCCACGGGTTTCTGATTGGTTGAAATCACCACAAATCTCAATGTCAACCAATCAGACCACGCAGCTGACTCCCACCCACTTGGGTGGCACCCACTTTCGCTTCGTGCATCTCAGCCCTGGTTCCTTATAAAACATATCGAAACCCTATCTGCATGTGGACATTCAGTAAAAAAAAAAAAAGGAGTCCTGTTGTCTGGTCCACCCGATCTCCTGGGGTTATGTTTATTTTGATATTGGACAATAATTCTTTTTCCTATTTGATTGATTTATCTGTGTGTGTGTGTGTGTATGTGTGTGTGTGTGTGAGTGTGTGTGTGTGTGTGTGTGTGTGTGTGTGTGTGTGTGTGTGTGTGTTTGTGTGGCGTGCGTGTGTGCGTGTGCGTGCGAGCGTGTTAACGCGAAAGTGTTTTCGTCGTCGGAGGCAAGAACTGCGCCACGTTTTTACAGAATCGATGCAGAACTTCTTCCTGCTCGAAATTGAACTAAAAATGTAACATCTCGAGATAGAGAAAAAGAAAATATCTATGAAATTGGACTTCGTCACAGAACGTCCGATAACAGGTGGCAGTG
>NC_090247.1:70014248-70036748 GCF_037325665.1 Littorina saxatilis
ATCCGACCTGCGATACATGTTTTTTGGCAACCTACTTTACATGTGTTTTGGCAACCACGAACCCGACCGACCTACAACTTGAACCACGTTGTGAGTTTAACCTTGTTCCCGAGGGAAATGTCAGTAAAGGCAAGTCAACGATGAAGGCTGTGTGACAGAATTCTTCTGAAAGGTTTTCCAAGGGTCATGTCGTGTGCAGAATACAATATCAGTGTCTGACTGCTCAGCACTAACTAGAGCTTGAGAAGCATACCAAAGTCAAGAGAGCGCTAATACGATATGTGTGTGTCTGATTATAAGCAACAACTTTGCGCTTTGAGAATCGTAAGCAACTGAATTGAGCACTAATACGATATATGTGTGTCTGATTATTTAGCAAATACTCTGTGGATTGCAAACCATAACCAAGTGAAAAAGTAGTAAGAAACAAGAAATATTTCTGCATGTCAACTGCAAACAACTTGGATTCAATCGCCCAAAGGAAAAACAACTGGATTACACTCAAACAGTCATGTCTGGTCTGTCCATAGGATAGGATAGGTGCATGGTTTGAATTTAGACTGCAAACCTTAAACCAAGAGTGCTGATCAGTATATATTCTACGAAGCTGATACGTCTTATTTCGCTTTTGATGTGTATACTACAGGCGTGTAGGCTTCAAGACACCTTCGTCCTTGTGTGAGTACTGTTTGGACGTTAAACACAGTTCAGGGTTTAAAAAACTGCGAGTTCACAAATACAGCAGACCTTCATTAAAGTTGATTGTTTATTGTATTTCCAAGAAGCTTCTTTTCCTATCTTGAACACATTACTGACAAGAGTACTGACAAGAGGCCGCAAGACAGGTGTAAACATCTGCTTGGACATTGGAACAACATAGGATTTACATCCCTGCATTTATACACAGACTGTCGAATATTTCCTGCAAGTATCATACTACGCGTGGAATTACACTACTGACATGAAGGGTGCGAATCAAACTGTAGTCGCGTATGTATCTGCTTGAAGATTTAAGTGAAACTAGAGCGAGTATTCCCGCGTTGAGCAAACCAATCAGGCTGTGGTCGCGTATGTATCTGCTTGAAGATTAAGTGAAACTAGGGCAAGTATTCCTGCGTTGAGCAAAAACATCCAGCAGGGGCAATTTCCAAGGCCCGGCCAGCACAAGCAATGGCCCCGTTATGCACGGGTTCAATCCGATTCTTTCTGCACACGTTCCTGTTCGTGAAGAACCATTCCTTCTCCCTACACACGACCGCGGAGAACGGTGACATGAACAACGACAGCAGCGTCGTTCACTACACCACGCAGGAGGATGACATGGCACCCAGGAGGCCCTGGAGGAGTGGAAGTCTTCACAACGCCTTGGAGTGTATGCAGGTGAGGTTAAAGTGTGTGGGTGTGGGGTCTATATTTAGTGTGTCTGTTTAGTGTGTCTGTTTGTTAGGAATGGATAAAGCAATGAAGACCTTCACAATAGGCAAGGATATATATATATAGTCAGAAGAAACTTTCTTCTTCTTTTTCTCGCCACAGGCTCGTGGATCCCTATGATATTCATCCGCTGGGTCTTGACTGAAATACGAGCCATATAAAAAACCACTCGTGTTGTAACCTATACATATATATATGGCTGTTGGGTCTATGTTAGTGTGTCTGTTACTGTGTATGTGTTGGTGTGTTTGTGTTAGTGTGCCTGTGTTAGTAAATAATGGATGAAGCAATTAAGACCTTCACAACGCCTTGGAGTGTATGCATGTAAGGTTAAGTCTGTGGATGTGGGGTAAATGTTATTGTGTCTGTGTTATTGTGTCTGTGTTAGTGTGTCTGTGTTAGTGTGTCTGTGTTAGTTTTTCTGTGTTAGTGTGTCTGTGTTAGTGTGTCTGTGTTAGTGTGTCTGTGTTAGTGTGTCTGTGTTGGTGTGTCTGTGTTAGTGTGTCTGTGTTAGTGTGTCTGTGTTATTGTGTCTGTGTTATTGTGTCTGTGTTAGTGTGTCTGTGTTATATTAGTGTGGCTGTGTTAGTGTGTCTGTGTTAGTGTGTCTGTGTTATTGTGTCTGTGTTATTGTGTCTGTGTTAGCGTGTCTGTGTTGGTGTGTCTGTGTTATTGTGTCTGTGTTAGTGTGTCTGTGTTAGTGTGTCTGTGTTATTGTGTCTGTGTTATTGTGTCTGTGTTAGTGTGTCTGTGTTGGTGTGTCTGTGTTATTGTGTTTGTGTTAGTGTGTCTGTGTTAGTGTGTCTGTGTTATTGTGTCTGTGTTAGTGTGTCTGTGTTAGTGTGTCTGTGTTAGTGTGTCTGTGTTATTGTGTCTGTGTTATTGTGTCTGTGTTAGTGTGTCTGTGTTAGTGTGTCTGTGTTAGTGTGTCTGTGTTAGTGTGTCTGTGTTAGTGTGTCTGTGTTAGTGTGTCTGTGTTAGTGTATCTGTGTTAGTGTGTCTGTGTTAGTGTGTCTGTGTTATTGTGTCTGTGTTAGTGTGTCTGTGTTATTGTGTCTGTGTTAGTGTGTCTGTGTTAGTGTGTCTGTGTTAGTGTGTCTGTGTTAGTGTGTCTGTGTTAGTGTGTCTGTGTTAGTTTGTCTGTGTTAGTGTGTCTGTGTTAGTGTGTCTGTGTTAGTGTGTCTGTGTTAGTGTGTCTGTGATAGTGTGTCTGTGTTAGTGTGTCTGTGTTAGTCTGTCTGTGTTATTGTGTCTGTGTTAGTGTGTCTGTGTTAGTGTGTCTGTGTTAGTGTGTCTGTGTTATTGTGTCTGTGTTAGTGTGTCTGTGTTAGTGTGTCTAGTCTGTGTTATTGTGTCTGTGTTAGTGTGTCTGTGTTAGTGTGTCTGTGTTAGTGTGTCTGTGTTATTGTGTCTGTGTTATTGTGTCTGTGTTAGTGTGTCTGTGTTATTGTGTCTGTGTTAGTGTGTATGTGTTAGTGTGTCTGTGTTAGTGTGTCTGTGTTAGTGTGTCTGTGTTAGTGTGTCTGTGTTAGTGTGTCTGTGTTAGTGTGTCTGTGTTAGTGTGTCTGTGTTAGTGTGTCTGTGTTAGAGTGTCTGTGTTAGAGTGTCTGTGTTAGTGTGTCTGTGTTAGTGTGTCTGTGTTAGTGTGTCTGTGTTAGTGTGTCTGTGTTAGTGTGTCTCTGTTAGTGTGCCTCTGTTAGTGTGTCTCTGTTAGTGTGTCTCTGTTAGTGTGTCTCTGTTAGTGTGCCTCTGTTAGTGTGTCTCTGTTAGTGTGTCTCTGTTAGTGTGTCTCTGTTAGTGTGTCTCTGTTAGTGTGTCTCTGTTAGTGTGCCTCTGTTAGTGTGTCTCTGTTAGTGTGTCTCTGTTAGTGTGTCTCTGTTAGTGTGTCTCTGTTAGTGTGTCTCTGTTATTGTGTCTCTGTTAGTGTGTCTCTGTTAGTGTGTCTCTGTTAGTGTGCCTCTGTTAGTGTGTCTCTGTTAGTGTGCCTCTGTTAGTGTGTCTCTGTTAGTGTGTCTCTGTTAGTGTGTCTCTGTTAGTGTGTCTCTGTTAGTGTGTCTCTGTTAGTGTGTCTGTGTTAGTGTGTCTCTGTTAGTGTGTCTGTGTTAGTGTGTCTCTGTTAGTGTGTCTCTGTTAGTGTGTCTCTGTTAGTGTGCCTCTGTTAGTGTGTCTCTGTTAGTGTGTCTCTGTTAGTGTGTCTCTGTTAGTTAATTAATGGATGAAGCAGAGTAGATCTTCACAACGCTTTGGAGTGTATGCAGGTGAGGTTAGATCTGTTACTGCTGGGTCTGTGTTTGTGTGTCTGTGTTAGTAAGGAATGGATGATGCAAGGTAGACCTTCACTACGCCTTTGATTGTATGCAGGTACTAAATTACACACATGTTCATGATGGTGGACGTGACAATAATAAACCAGAAGAAGAATAAGACAATAAAGACGATAAACTTACAAGGCTCTATCCCGTTTCTGTCTTTTTCCTCCGTTAAGGTGTACATCGTGCCGGTGTTCATCGCGGTGGGCGTAGCAGGGTCCGTCCTAGGCATCGTGGTGCTGCTGGGCACACACCTGCGCTACAAGTTCTTCTCGCACTTCCTGGTGTGCCTCAACGTGTCCTCCGCCTCCTTCCTGCTCACCGTCTTCACGTCGTGGCTTGCCGACACGGGGGTGGACGTGTTCTGGTTGCCGGGGCTCTGCCAGCTGCACATCTTCTCCTCGCACTTCTTCACCTTCCTGGCCGTGTGGATCAGCGTGCTGGGCGCCTACCTGGTGCTGTGGGACTGGATCCGACCCCGGGAGGTGCCCTGGCTCAACTCGCCCACGGCGGCCAAGGTGGCGGTGCTGGCGCTGGCCGTGCTGACGTTCACCGTCTACTCCTACAAGTCGTGGACGCACTTCTCGCTGGTTCACCGGGGGAGCAGAGTGTGCACGGTGATCCCGGAGAACGAGCGCGCCATGCAGGTCCTCAACGCCCTGGACGTGCTCGTCCTCCTCGTCCTGCCCTCCTTCTTCTTCATCGTCTTCGTCTTCATCGTCCTCTTCCGCCGCCTGCGCCCCTACTGCCGCGGCGTCAAGCGCCTGGGCTGTCGCAAGGTGTCCGTCAAGGGCCGCGAGCGCGTCATCTACACGTGCCCGTCAGGTGACGTCATCACGGAGCTCGGGGGGCTGCGGTTAGTGCGGCGCGACGCGGTCCCCAGACTGCGGGAGGTGCACCGTCTGGTACTGAGTCAGGCGGCGTGCTTTCTGCTGCTCGTCACGCCCCGGGCGGTGTCCGGGCTGCTGGTCCTCGTGCTTCGCTTCGGTTACGGGCTGCAGCCGCGCGAGCACGACATCCTGCTCAACCAGGTGTTCCAGGTGACCTTCTACCTGTATTTCACTGTGCTGCCGCTGTGCCCCGTGGTCAGCTCCAGCAAGTTCCGCCTGCACTGTTGGGCCCTGCTCTCCTCCCGCCCCAAGAACAGAACGCCGGTTATCCAGGTGGAGGGGCCCTGAACACAACGCTCATCCAGGTGCAGGGGCCCTGAATTGAACACCCTTCATCCAGATGCAAGGGCCCTGAATTTTCCTCTTTTTTTTTTTTTTTTTTTTTTGACCTCAGTTGCATGCAAGGCTGCTTCAACCCATCTTTTTTGCCTCTTTCGTCTCTTTTTTTTTTCTTCTTTTTTTTCCCCTTTCTTTTTGGGCGGTGAGCATATCCTTCTTCATTGGTCTTTTTTTTCAATGACATTTTAATTTTGTTTTCTTTTACATTTCAGGTTACATTTCCGTGAACAGGACTGGGTGGCCGAGTGGTAACGCACTTGCGCTCGGAAGCGAGAGGTTGCGAGTTCGACCCTGGGTCAGGGCGTTAGCAATTTTCTCCCCCCTTTCCTAGCCTAGGTGGTGGGTTCAAGTGCTAGTCTTTCGGATGAGACGAAAAACCGAGGTCCCTTCGTGTACACTACATTGGGGTGTGCACGTTAAAGATCCCACGATTGACAAAAGGGTCTTTCCTGGCAAAATTGTATAGGCATAGATAAACAAAAAAAATGTCCACCAAAATAACCGTGTGACTTGGAATAATAGGCCGTGAAAAGTAGGATATGCGCCGAAATGGCTGCGATCTGCTGGTCGATATGAATGCGTGATGTATTGTGTAAAAAATTCCATCTCACACGGCATAAATAGATCCCTGCGCCTTGAGTCCGAGTCTGGAGATACGCGCGCGATATAAGACTTCATATAATTTCCATTAAATTGCTTTTTAATTCAACAACAATTTGTTGTTGAATTTTCCATCTATCATCATGATACAGTGGCCCGGAATCGAGCACAAATCATTCAGGTGTAGGGGCCCCGGACACAACCTTCGGTGCACGTGCTTGGTTTGTGCATGGACCCTGAATGAAACTCCCGGCCTTCATCCTGATGCAGGGGCCCTGAATTGAACACCTATTATCCTGATGTAGGGGCCCTAAATCGAGCGCCAATCGTTAAGATCCTGGCTCGAACACCCATGATCCAGATGCAGGTGCCCTGTATCAAACAACCATCATCTAGGTGTGGGGGCCCTGAGCCCAACGTTATGTGCGGGTGCGGGGTTCATGAGTTATCATCCAGGTTCTGGGGCCCTGGAAACAACTCCAATCACCAAGGTGTAAGGACTCTGAACACAACACCTTACTCAACGAGAGGGGCCCAGAACAAAGTGCGCAACATCGTAATGCAGGGGCCCTGAGCATACCGCCAGTTATCCAGACAATACGGCGCTGAACATAGCCCTGAATCGAACACCCATCATCCAGATGCAAGGGCCAGCTACCCAGACAATACGGCGCTGAACGTAGCCCGAATCGAACACCCATCATCCAGATGCAGGGGCCAGTTTTCCAGAGATTACGGCGCTGAACATAACGCTTATTATCCATGAAAAACACACGTCCATTAATTGTGCAGTATGAAGGGCTGTGACGAGCAAGATCGTTCTGCAGATGCAGGAGCCCTGTATCCAGAGGCAGGGGCTCTGAACAGTCATCCAAGTGCAGGGATCCGGAACAGAAAACTCTTCCCCGAGGAATAGGGGTCCTGAACAGGTTGCCTTTTATCATGTGGGAGGGACCGTGAACAGTGCCCGTGTAATCCACGTGCAGGGCCCCTGAACAGAACGCTAATCATCCACATGTAGGGGCCCCATACAGACCGCTCATTATTTGGTTCAAGGGCCATGAACACACGGGCTTTGTAGCGACATGGTCGATTCCGTCTGTGCGTGAATATATCACTGCTGCCTGATCTGAGAAAGATGCGAGATGGTGGTAACGTTTCGCGATTAGAGAGATCACGCTTGCCTTTTCTCCGGAATAGAGCTGCTGCTCTGTGCTGCTGGCTTTCAATATTTGGACAGGAAATCATTGAGTGGTTCAGAGGTAACCCCTCACGTGGTTCTATCTCTCCAACCGTTAAAGTGTTCTTGTTCGCATATTAAAGGATTTGTCTGTCAAAACGATGTGTCAGTCTATGTACAGAAGAGAAAAAATTGCCTCCAACACAAATGCTAATAACTTCATATTTTGTGTACAAATCGTTCAGGTGATGGATGATTCGTTCACAAAGTTTCATGTTTGTAAGTCAAACGTTCCGACGTTTATGCTCTTTCAAAAATATGTTCAAGGTTCGAAACAAGAATGCGGTCACAAACAACATAAAGTGTTGGCTGCTATACTGGTGTGTGTGTGATGAGCGTCTGTCTCTCTGCAAAAACGTTTTTGCTGTGTTGTGTGATTTTTGCCAGACTATTTCGACATAAAGGGCTGATGTTGATATTTGTGTTTGAGTGTGTGTGTGTGTGTGTGTGTGTGTGTGTGTGTGTGTGTGTGTGTGTGTGTGTGTGTGTGTGTGTGTGTGTGTGTCTGTGTCTGTGTCTGTGTCTGTGTCTGTCTCTGTGTCTCTGTGCCTCTGTGTGTCTCTGTGCGTGCGTGAGTGCGAACGAACGGGCCTGCTTGCGCGTGTGTGTGCGTGTTCTTGTCCTTTTGTGTTCTTTTAAGAATTGTTTAAAGCTTGCTTATCAGCCAGACACATTTCTGATTTAACTTCATGTCGTTTGTTTGTTTGCTTAACGCCCAGCCGACCACGAAGGGCCATGTCAGGGCGGTGCTGCTTTGACATATAACGTGCGCCACACACAAGACAGAAGTCGCAGCACAGGCTTCATGTCTCACCCAGTCACATTATTCTGACACCGGACCAACCAGTCCTAGCACTAACCCCATAATGCCAGACGCCAGGCGGAGCAGCCACTAGATTGCCAATTTTAAAGTCTTAGGTATGACCCGGCCGGGGTTCGAACCCACGACCTCCCGATCACGGGGCGGACGCCTTACCACTAGGCTAACCGTGCCGGTACTTCATGTCGTGTGCATGTGCGAAAGATACAAATCTACATAAAAGTGTTGATGCTTTTTGGTCAATTTCTATCTATTGTTTTGTTTTCATGCTAATCTGTATTGTCAAACCTGGCACACAGAATGACCGATCACAGTCATCACAGATGACGACTTAGTTTCCCTATTTATCACAAAACGAATTCATAAACAGATCCGACGATACTGGTTTGAAATGAGTTTAAAAATCACTCCGAAACACGAGATGTAAAATGCCCGAACGAAAATTATGGGGTTTAGTGTCCGTCAGGGCTTAAAATGCCTATATTGGACATTCAATTTTATACGATAAAAAAAGGCTGGTAAACGGGAGGATGACGGGGATGGGTGAGATAAATGGTTACAAGTTACAATTAAGACTTCGTAAAACAAGTGTCATGTATCACCATGTTTTTCATAAGTTTCTTGGGTTCCACCTACGTAAAATGTCCTTAAAGTGGTGGTTTATTTATGACTATCAGGACTGGGTGGCCGAGTGGTAACGCACTTGCGCTCGGAAGCGAGAGGTTGCGAGTTCGACCCTGGGTCAGGGCGTTAGCAATTTTCTCCCCCCTTTCCTAACCTAGGTGGTGGGTTCAAGTGCTAGTCTTTTGGATGAGACGAAAACCCGAGGTCCCTTCGTGTACACTACATTGGGGTGTGCACGTTAAAGATCCCACGATTGACAAAAGGGTCTTTCCTGACAAAATTGTATGGGCATAGATAAAAATGTCCACCAAAATAGTATTACCCGTGTGACTTGAAATAATAGGCCGTGAAAAGTAGGATATGCGCCGAAATGGCTGCGATCTGCTGGCCGATGTGAATGCGTGATGTATTGTGTAAAAAAATTCCATCTCACACGGCATAAATAAATCCCTGCGCCTTGAATATGTGCGCGATATAAATTGCATAAAATAAAAAATTTAAAAAAATAAACAAATAAATCCCTGCGTTTAAAACTGTACCCACGGAATACGCGCGATATAAGCCTCATATTGATTGATTGATTGACTATCCGGGGCTACGAGCTTGAACAGATAGGGCTGAGAATCATGTGCAGAATTCTGTGCAGCGAACGCGGCCTGAAACCCCACCTTCGTGCATACACGATTTCTTCGCCGCCATGATCTGCCCTGGCTTCCACGCGGACTAAAACCTTCCTTTTACACTCAAATTGAAGTGTTCCACTTTCAAACAAACTTTCTGTATCCAGTTTTGAACAACGTGCGGACGGGCGCTGTGGCGGGGTGGTAAGACGTCGGCCTCTTAATCGGAAGGTCAAGGGTTCGAATCCCGGCCGCGGCCGCCTGATGGGTTAAGTGTGGAGATTTTTCCGATCTCCCAGGTCAACTTATGTGCAGACCTGCTTAGTGGCTTATCCCCCTTCGTGTGCACACGCAAGCACAAGACCAAGTGCGCACGGAAAAGATCCTGTAATCCATGTCAGAGTTCGGTGGTTTATAGAAACACGAAAATACCCAGCATGCTTCCTCCGAAAGTGGCGTATGGCTGCCTAAATGGCGGGGTAAAAACGGTCATACACGTAAAAATCCACTCGTGCAAAAACACGAGTGTACGTGGGAGTTTCAGCCCACGAACGCAGAAGAAGAAGAATAAGAAGGTAGTTCTACGAGCAAAAGTAGCACGCGTGGAAGTGGAACATTTCAGTGTAGAGTTTATGTTATGGCCCTATTCCACACAGACCACGAATCCCACGATTCAAAATGGTGTCCACGAACTCCCGATTTCGAAAAATCGTAGTTAATTCGTAACAAATTCGTAGTACATTCTTAGGCATCGTAACTGAATCTGAATCGATTCGTAGGTATTCCTAACTCATTCGGGGATTCGTGGCCAAACTTTTGAACAGCTCAAAACTTTCGCCACGAATTCCCGATTGCTCAAGAATTGCAAGAACTGACTACGAATGTATATACAGTATGCGAATCAGTTTAAGAACTTCAAGAACTGATTTCGATTTAACTACGAATCCTAAAATCTATCAATTCGTGGCGATTTGTGGGATTCGTGGGATTTGTGGTCTGTGTAGAATAGGGCCATTAGTTAATGAACATAATCACCGATACGAGAAGGTTTGTACCTTTATAGTGACTCAATACAAACCATGAGATGTAAAATCCCCTTTATGTTTGCAAACAACAAAGGAACATGAATACCCATTAGGGCGTCGAGTGATCTGTTGTCTTTGTTCGGCTTCAAAGTTATAGGAAACTGAATTGTTGTGGAAAGCAAAGACTCGGTGCAATGATTTAGATGGATCAGTCGATAATATTAATCATTTAAATTCAAATTTTAGCTATGTCGTAGACCCCCCCCCCCCTCCCCCATATCAATAAAGCGATGGTGTGTTATCATTTTCGTGAATCTTTCAGTCTGTGTGCTTGTCTGTCTGTCTGTCTGTCTGTCTGTCTGTCTGTCTGTCTGTCTGTCTGTCTGTCTGTCTGTCTGTCTGTCTGTCTGTCTGTCTGTCTGTCTGTCTGTCTGTTAATCGATTTGCATGTGTTTAAAGGCACAGTAAGCCTCCCGTAAACCATCACAGATACTGTCAGGCTTTTACACACAGTACAAACACCCTTCCATTTGAACGCTCACCAAACGGGAACATCCTAGGTGCCCTACGTAAAGAGCGAGCAATTTGTAAAGAATTAATTTTGCGCCGATTGCTCAGAGACAATCGGACCGTGGTGCGTTTTGGCGCCAGACCTAACTTTTAAAATCTAAATAATAAATTGACAGCTTGTTACACAAACATTCTTAAATCATAAAAGAATTCTTTTTTCATCAAGACAAGATCAGTACAATTCGAAGTTTAGAAAGTTTGAAAAAAGAAAAGCCCGGAAGCAGGATCACGCAAGGTCGTGGTTATCGTAGCAGACGACGGTTTATAGGCATCGCCAGTTCCTCTGAACAGTCAAAAGCCATCGCTAGAATTCTTGTGAGCCACAGCTGTTTGTTTCGTGCATAGTGAGAGGTACATACTAACGTGCTATTGCAGATAAGCTCACAGCGAGTCGCATTCAAATTACTAACTGACGACTACATTGTGAAAAAGGAAAACTGGATCACACGGGTTTACGATGGCTCAGGGGTTAAGATAAACCACACAAAAATAAATTCTTTGAAAATTGCTCGCTCTTTACGGAGGGCACCTAGGATGTTCCCGTTTGGTGAGCGTTCAAATGGAAGGGTGTTTGTACTGTGTGTAAAAAAGCCTGACAGTATCTGTGATGGTTTACCGGAGGCTTACTGTGCCTTTAAGGAAGGTGTGTGCACGCGTGCGGGCGCGCGTGTGTGTGTGTGTGTGTGTGTGTGTGTGTGTGAGCATATGTCTGCGTGTATGTGCGTGTCTGTGTTTGTGTCTGTGCGTTTATGTGTGCATCAGCGCGTGTGTCTAGTCTGTGTGTGTGTGCATTCGTGCGAACCTGTGTGCGTGCGTGTGTTGAGCGTGCGTGCGTGAGTGCAGGTGTGTAAGTGTCTGTTAAACCCAACGGGTAACCATTGCAGGTGAAGCTAACACGAACATAGGTGTAGACCAGGTTTTAAGAAATTGCAGACAATACAATACAATACAATACAATACAATACAATACAATGCAAGGCAACGCAACGCAACACAATACAATACAATACAATACAATGCAATGCAATGCAATACAATTCAATGCTATACAATTCAATGCTATACCATGCGATACAATGCTATACCATGCGATACAATGCAATACAAAACATTACAATACTATGCAATAAAATACAATACAATACAATGCAATACAATACAAAACAATACACTAACAATTCAGTGCAATATCACTTTATTATCTCAAAATGGGAAATTACCTTTGTGGCTGACCATGAACACACAACAACATTAAAACACATCAATAGAAGCAACTATTACACACACACACACACACACACACACACACACACACACACACACACACACACACACACACACACACACACACACACACACACACACACACACAAGCATATAGAGTGCACTTGGTAATGTAAGATCTTAAATGTTGACATGTTAAATAATGTTAGATCTTACATTCCAAACGGCATCCCTAAGACTGGTATTCCCATTAGAAGATCACTCATTGATATGCACGCATGCGCTTTCAACCTCCTCCATCAGCCTCGTCACCCCCCCCCCCCCCTCCTCCCACCCACCCCTCACCCTTACCCCTCCCCTCACTCCTTCATCCCGACCATCCTCCTTTCACTCACCTACAATGGAGGGAAATTGAATCGGAAGCAGAGGAAAATGGCGGATTCAACTTCCGTTTCCATTACGTCCACTCTCCACAAATAAAAGAAACGCGCTCACTTGGGAATCAGATTGCCTGGACAGCTTGAGACATGATCTGACATTTAATGCGGCCAGTTGACAGCGAAAAGCAGATCATGTCCGCCATGTTGCCACGTGATCAGACTAGCCTAGCCCCGCAGCAAAAACGGTGTCATTTTTGCATTGGCTGAAATTCTGATCCGTCTTTCAACGCGTTATTTCACAATCAAGCCAACACAAAGGCAATTTGACGTGCACAGATTGGAGTTTGTCTCTGTAAACAGCAAAAGAAAACCAAACATAGGCAGAAGGAGAATACGAAGAACACGAAGATTAAGGAGAAGAAAATACAAAGGAACGGTTAAAATTACAAGATAAGACAAAACAAATGCAAGAGATGCGTTTTATGTCTAACTCGCTCCTGAAAAAGTATTTAACAAACACGGGCTGAAGACCAACAAGAAAAGATAAGCTGATGATAAGAAAAAATCATCACGCTCAAATACTGTAAAAAAATAAAATAAAATAAAATATTTTAAAAAATGAAATGTAAAAAAGCAGAAGAGATGGGTAAGCAAAGAAAGCAGAAAGAGAGGGGCGAGAGGGAGACAACCAGGCAGACAGGCGAGCTAATTGATTGGTGTTCATGTCTGGTGTTTAAACAGTAACGGGTTTGAGAATCAGGGTATAACAAAACAACAGAGAACAAGCACAGTCACGTAAGTACATATAACAAGGTACGAATGTTCGCAAGCGGTAGAATGTACAGGGACAGGAACAAGAGCGCAGAGAGAAGCCCACAGGTAAGAGCCACGCACAAGGAAGGTTGAGCGCTAAGACGAACATAGACAGGACGAGACAGACAGAGACACACTCAGAAAGACACTGAAACAGACAGAGACAGCCAGACAAACACACGGACATAAAAAACAGGAAGGCATGCAGACACACCACAGACAGAGGCAAAGACACAGAAATAGTGACGTTGAAACAATACAACATTTTGTTTCACGACAGTGTCACAACAATGTACCCAATAGTCCTGACACACTCTGCTTATTCCAAACACAAACCGTGCCCTGGATCCAAATTACAGACATCTGTCTGCATTTTAAATGTGACCCTCCACCACGAAATGAGTCGCATGTCACCTCGCGCGGTTCTGCGCTAGGCTTAATATAAGTCCGGGGAGTGTCTGGTAACAGTGTGAGGGTCACCTTAGTCACAGGCTTATAACTCAAACAGTTTTCGCTCTTTTCTAAAACGGGTTTCACCACTGGATAGAGCATAACAAACTCTTTAGGAAAATGTACAAATATGTAAATCATGCAAATGTGACATGCGACTCATTCCGAGGTGGAGGGTCACAAATGTCCCTGATTTCCATTTCAGACCGTTTCGGGACGCTTCTGCTTCGGTGACGTATTTCCTCAATCGACCTTGTACTTGAGGCAATGTCAGTCATTCTATTTTCTTTGAAGAGCTCGCTGTTGTTATTCCTGTCTGCTGCTTCTTCCCCAAAAGTCGTCTATTCAATTCGCGCCATTTTTAAGCGGAAGTGTGCGTGACTTGTCAAAAAAAAAAGGGTGACGTCGGTCCACAAAGTGAAACTGTCACTGTCCATGGCAAGCCGTTCGAGTCAGCAATTACAGTTTAACATTAATTCAATTAAAACTTACATTAATTAGTTAAAGTTAACACAAATTATGTAGGTGCTATGTACTGACAAGCCAAGCACCGGCTTTGGTTTACAGATTCAACCACATAAAACATGCACCTTATTATTGAAAAGGGACACCATCTTGCTCCTAATTGCTGAGCTTCTTAGCTTGGGCAAATCAAAAGCCTCCTCTCATTGCCGATATCCTTGACCGGAAATTGAATCCGTGGACCCCCCCTATTTTATTTTACCATCATGGAGGAAGCAGAAAGTTGGACTGTGTTTCCTGATAAGGTGATCATGACGACGACGCAGGCTGATCGCAGAAGAAGAACAAGAACAAGAACAAGAATAAGAACAAGAAGAACAAGAAATAAAAGAACAAGAAGAACAAGAATAAGAACAAAAAGAACAAGAACAACAAGAACAAAAAATACAAGAACAAGAAGAACAACAAGAACAACAAGAACAACAAGAACAACAAGAACAACAAGAACAACAAGAACAAGAACAACAAGAACAAGAACAAGAAGAACAACAAGAACAAGAACAACAAGAACAACAAGAACAAGAAGAAGAACAAGAACAAGAACAAGAAGCACAAGAACAAGAACAACAAGAACAAGAACAAGAACAAGAACAAGAAGAACAAGAACAAGATTAAAAGAAGAACAAGAAAAACAACAAGAACAAGAACAAGAACAAGAAGAAATAGAGAAGAACAAGACCAAGTACAAGACGTTTTTGAAAAAATCGCAAGATATAGGGACAGAAATTGGCGGCTGGTCTTACTTACAAATTAAGATTTTGTTTGACACAATTAATATCATCACTGTGAATTGGTTGAACTTGTATGCAATTGGATTCTGCGGGAGACGGGGTTAACATGTGCAAACAAATATCGGTTAAGAAAATGACTAGCGCGAGCACTGCACTATGTCTTATACAGCCAGTCGTTTTGAGATGAACTCTGATGGACCTTTGGTGTACGACACTCACAATGTGAGAGAATCTTGTCGTAGGTTACTCAGCAGAGTACAATGCGCTTACTTGGAAAGAAAGAGAAGTTAATGTGGACCTTTGTCATAGAAAACTTTCATTAATTGGCTTAGGTTCCTCGGCGGAACATAAAGAGCAATCTGAAAGGGAAAACTGAGGAAAAGAAAATTGGAATGAGAACTATCTGTCTTGCCCATCAGGAAAATACGAAGAAATGTGTCTGCACTTATTTAATTGAGCAAATCTTTGCTCACGTTTCTCAGTGGAATACAAAAGGTAAGAAGACAATATAAAACGAAACAAAAACAAAGGAATAAGAACTATTTCTCTTGATGAACAAGAACAAGATAATGACAACGAAAACCCTATTGTTATTGCCACCACAGTACAGAATACAGAGAAGAAATAACGTTCACGATGAATAAACACAAGTCGCGTAAGGCGAAAATACAACATTTAGTCAAGTAGCTGTCGAACTCACAGAATGAAACTGAACGCAATGCAACGCAGCAAGACCGTATACTCGTAGCATCGTCAGTCCACCGCTCATGGCAAAGGCAGTGAAATTGACAAGAAGAGCGGGGTAGTAGTTGCGCTGAGAAGGATAGCACGCTTTTCTGTACCTCTCTTCGTTTGAACTTTCTGAGCGTGTTTTCAATCCAAACATATCATATCTATATGTTTTTGGAATCAGGAACCGACAAGGAATAAGATGAAAGTGTTTTTAAATTGATTTCGAAAATTTAATTTTGATAATAATTTTTATATATTTAATTTTCAGAGCTTGTTTTTAATCCAAATATAACATATTTATATGTTTTTGGAATCAGCAAATGATGGAAAATAAGATGAACGTAAATTTGGATAGTTTTATAAAAAAAAATTTGTTTTACAATTTTCAGATTTTTAATGACCAAAGTCATTAATTAAATTTTAAGCCACCAAGCTGAAATGCAATACCGAAGTCCGGGCTTTGTCGAAGATTACTTGACCAAAATTTCAACCAATTTGGTTAAAAAATGAGGGCGTGACAGTGCCGCCTCAACTTTCACGAAAAGCCGGATATGATGTCATCAAAGACATTTATCAAAAAAAGGAAAAAAAGTATGGGGATATCATCCTCATACCCAGGAACTCTCATGTCAAATTTCATAAAGATCGGTCCAGTAGTTTGGTCTGAATCGCTCTGCACGCACGCACGCACACACACACACACACACACACACACACACATATACACACACACACACATACACCACGACCCTCGTCTCGATTCCCCCCTCTATGTTAAAACATTTAGTCATAACTTGACTAAATGTAATAAAAAAAACGCTGGCGCTGGACCCGAGTACTCTCCCCCCAGTATGAAAGTTTTTGTCTTGTGCACGTGGATTTAAAAAAAATAAAAATAAAAATATTTATTTATTTTACACAATTAAAAAAATTATTAGAGTAAAATAAAACATTAAAACGTTCATAATAAACAATAGTAAACAAGAATTAAAAAAAAAATGTAAAATAAAAATAAAAAATAGACCGCCCATGCCGGGAATCGAACCCGGATCACTAGGATTAAAAAAAAATTATTTATTTATTTTACACAATTAAAAAAACTATTAGAGTAAAATAAAACATTAAAACGTTCATAATAAACAATAGTAAACAAGAATTTAAAAAATAAAATAGACCGCCCATGCCGGGAATCGAACCCGGATCACTTTGGCCATAGACTCTCTCGTGCTCTCTGTCTCTCTTTCACCGAGACCAATAGTTTCTTTGCCGAGACCAAATCCACACCCGTCGGCTGTCTTGCAAATCATGCTTTTCTCGTCACTGCGTGACGTGTTCGGCTCAGCCGCCCAAAGTCTCCCCTTTAGTTCAGTGACTGGCTGTTCGCAAAGCGACCAGCCTCCCACCGCAAAAACTCCCACCGTTAAGAGTGGCTTTTGTGATTTATTTCGCATTTAGGTCCCAGGTAACATTATGAAGTTTTAATACGATCAATCGGACCTATTATCAAGTTAGTGTATCAACTTTTGAACGAACTGCGCCCAGTAGTTTCCCAGCAATAAGCTGTTAAGTCGAGACAGACAGACAGATAGATAGACAGACAGACAGATAGATAGACAGACAGACACACACACAATTAAAGTCTGTTGGACCCTAGTACTGCGTACTCGGGGATAAGAGCCAATCTCCCTTGCCAAATAAGAAAATACGACCCCCACCCATCCGCCATCATTGGCAACAGCATGGAAGATGAACTGACTTCCTGGCCCCCTAGTTATGAAGTCAAATGTCCCAAAATGCCCCGCGAAAACTTATTTCCGGTCTATCATCCACAAGGTTCGAAGGCTCGCTGAGAGAACACGGTATTCTATCCAGCACATCAGAGTTGTATTTCCGGTCATGGTGTCTTGCGGCATTTGGGGACATTTTACTCCATAACTAGGAGCCTAGGAAGTCAGTTCATCTTCAGTGTTAATGTCGATAATTACAAATGTTAGCCTGTACTCGAAAGATGATTACTTCGGAAAAATTCGCATCGTCACCACGAATATGATTGTAATGTTACTTTACAATCACAATACAAAGTTGTACGTTAAAAGTACACTCAGCCCCTAAGGCGGATATGACGCTGTGGAAATGAAAACAAATTGCAAAATGTCCTGGAATCAGTTTAGCACTGTATCCTTGTTTTGTTATACACACACACACGCAGACAGACCGGGGTAACGAGATAGAGGTTGAGCGTGACATCTTTCTTGAGAAACTCTTTGATCATTTCCAAGCATACCTGCCCGTTTGATTATGGTAACCTTTCTTCTCGTTTCTGAGGGTGTTTGGTTGTGTTTGTTGTTGGCATGAGTGTTTGTCCATGTATATGACCATGCAGTCCTTTGCGCATGTCCGTGCGTTTATTGTTCTTGTTCTTCTTGTTCTTCTAGTTCTTGTTTTTGTTCTTGCTGTTCTTGTTTTTGTTCTCTTTCTTGTTTTTCGTGAGTCATTAGTGTTGATGCAGATAAGAAGTTGCGTAGCTATAATTACTGGAGATTTTATTTTCTACTGCTCCGACCTGTGCGTGTTACTGGCAGGTCCGACAGCCTGGCAACAAAAGCGTACATAGCTTAATATCCAGAGCTGTCTACCATTTTGTAACAAGCATTTTTAGTGCTTTAAATTATTATAACATATTATATTAAATGGCAACTAGAATGACTTGTATTCTCTTTATTTGTTCAGTAATACGCCAGTTAGATAATGATACAGACATGCAACAAAAACCTTGTAGATATTTGTGTCTTTACACCCCCGGTATAGGGGTGTGTATAGGTTTCACTCGATGTGTTTGTGTTCGCAAGTAGATCTCAAGAATGAACGGACTGATCGTCACCAAACTTGGTGAACAGGTTCTATACATTCCTGAGACGGTCCTTACAAAAAATTGGGACCAGTCAAACACACGGTTAGGGAGTTATTGGTGGATTAAAATTATACAAGGCCTGGTATAGACGGACACCCCCGTTGGTCAAAGGGAAATAACCATTCTCACTGCCACCAACTGAGAAGGTTATTTCCCTTTGACGGGGGTGTAGTTCCTATCGGAGGAATTTCTTGTTTATGTTATAATTGTTTTATACGTTAGTACTCAAATCCATGTCACAACCGTTGGTTTTCATGTTACAAAGGTGATGTACTTTCAGACCCTTTTAATGTACTAAACGTAGACACACACAATGTGCAAGTATTTCTTATTCTTTCTCTGCGGGCCAAGGATATACATGGAACCAGAATTTATTAATGAAATTTGGTTTGGTTTGTTTGTTTGCTTAACGCCCAGCCGACCACGAAGGGCCATATCAGGGCGGTGCTGCTTTGACATATAACGTGCGCCACACACAAGACAGAAGTCGCAGCACAGGCTTCATGTCTCACCCAGTCACATTATTCTGACACCGGACCAACCAGTCCTAGCACTAACCCCATAATGCCAGACGCCAGGCGGAGCAGCCACTAGATTGCCAATTTTAAAGTCTTAGGTATGACCCGGCCGGGGTTCGAACCCACGACCTCCCGATCACGGGGCGGACGCCTTACCACTAGGCCAACCGTGCCGGTATATATTAATGAAATCAATGTGTATGTTTTAGATGTATCGGTCAAGTAAAGCAAAATCACCTTCGTAACATGGTTTCCGCTGGTACACAGCTCTAGAGAATGATTAACCCTCATGTATACATCTATCACCTTGTGGAAGCACGCAATACATATTATCGTCAATATTATCAGGGGAGCTTACTGAGGGTAACGAGCGGTTTATCGATCGAACACCTGCTCATAATGCATATCTCAACCAGAGGTGTCGGAATCAGTTGGTGGGTCGTTTGGGTGGGCGTGTGGGTGGGTGGTGGGTGGTCGTTGGTCGTTGGTTGGTTCGTTAGTTAGTTAGTTTGTTCGTTCGATTGTTGTTGTTGCTGTTGTTTTTCTGATGTTGTTTTTGGTTGGTTTATTCTGACGGTGGTTGTTTGGTTGGTTCAATGTTTCGTCAGTTCGTACTACATTCTTTCGTTGAAATGGCGGTTTGGGCGACAGCCTGGTTGTGAAGGTTCTGTGTGTGTGTGCATGTGTGTGTGAGCGTGTGTGTGTGTGTGTGTGTGTGTGTGTGTGAGCGTGCGTGCGTACGTACCTACGTGTGTGTGTGTGTGTGTGTGTGTGTGAATGTGTGTGTGTGTGTGTGTATGTGTGCGTGTGTGGGTGTGTGCGTGCGAGCGTGCGTGCGTGCGTGCGTGTGTTTGTGCGTGTGTGTGTATGTTGCTTTTCCTTCGAAAGGGGGAAGAGGCTAGTTTTCCAGTGATTTAGAGGAAATTAGTAGTAAAGACTTTTTGAATATTCGCTGCTTCTTAGTCATGTGCTCAGCTCATAACGCTCAAGAGTAAGATATATCACGCTTCATTGCTTGCTTGACCCGAAAGACTTTCAGTTAACTAGTGCTACCGTGCCTGACACAAAATCCATTGACAGTGCAAGAAAGGGCTATAAAGCGCGAATTACATGTCACACAAACGTTGCAGCGTATGCCACTGCGGAGACTTTATATGCCAAAAGGTGTGAAGAATTTTGGATTTATTGCACACGAGACGATTTGTAGTAGACGACAATTTCTGTATGGCAGTGGTAGTCGGTGTTTGGTCCAGACTTGCATTCAAAAAACGTAAACGACTGATCCCAAAACGACTGTTTGAGGCAGTTTTATGAGGTAGTTTAAAATGAGCTCGGATTTGTATTCACGAATGAGCCTGCATTTTGTTTATTTCTTCAACTGCACAGTACTGTTTTGTGCATCGGAGCAGCTCTAGTCATTATGTATGAGGTCCAAAGACTTGCAGTTACTTACTACAAATATATATACACATATTTCTCTTTCTCGACGAAAAAAAAACTCAAATTTACAGGGACTTTCAAATTTCAAGGGCTTACGCACACGAACAGGACTTTGCCTGAACAGATCTTTTGTGATCTACCAGGCCGCTTACAAGGGTACCTTTAAAAGTCATACCAAGCCATCGCTCTACGAATTACCTGTGTGCGCTTCGATGAAAACCGGCTGACTTCTCTCTGAAGGGCTGATCGAATTGTATTGAACTGCTCCGATAGTCGCCGATAGATTCATTCCCCAGACTGGTCTTGAGGCGTGTTATCGGATGATACTCTGGGAGTGAGAATATGTCCAGTCCGGCGACAGTTGTTGCCTGAGGTTTTGTCTCGGTAAAATGTAACCTACTTGTCTGGTTGTGTTTATGAGCGACAGACGGTCGATTTTCGTGCGAATAGGTAAGTCTTTTTGTTTTTGTCTAGATGTGTCTGTGTGTGGGGGGGGAAGGAGAGGGGGTGGTGGTGGTGGTGTGTGAGTGTGTGTGTGTGTGTGAGTGTGTGTGTGTGTGTGTGTGTGTGCGTGTGTGTGTGTGTGTGTGTATGGCTGTCTGTCTGTGCCTCTGTGTGTCTCTGTCTCTGTGCGTCTGTGCCGTGTGTATCAGTGGAATTAATCAGGTTGATTTCGTGGAGGTATTGTGTTTGCCCAGACAGACTACATTTCTAAAACCTTTTAGTGCGCTCAACCAAGATAGTACAATATATGTAAGTTCTTCTGTTTCGGTTTCCGTTAATGGGAAGTTTGCCTCTCTCTCTCTCTCTCTCTCTCTCTCTCTCTCTCTCTCTCTCTCTCTCTCTCTCTCTCTCTCTCTCTCTCTCTCTCTCTCTCTCTCTCTCTCTCTCTCTCTCTCTTTCTCTTCTGTCTCTCTCTCTCTCTCTCTCTCTCTCTCTCTCTCTCTCTCTCTCTCTCTCTCTCTTGTTCTCTTTCTCTCTCTCTCTCTCTTTCTCCCTCTCTCTCTTTTTCTTTCTCTCTCTATTTCTCCCTCTCTCTCTCACTCTCTCTCACTCTTTCTCTCTATTTCTCTTTCTCTCTCTCTCTCTCTCTCTCTCTCTCTCTCTCTCTCTCTCTCTCTCTCTCTCTATCTCTCTCTCTCTCTCTCTCTTTCGCACGCACACACACACACACACACACACACACACACACACACACACACACACACACACACACACAGAAAACATAGTTTCACATTTATTTTAGAAGCGATTTTATTTGTTTCCCCATTCTTTTGACAAAGCACCAGTCTCAAAGCTATAACCTTCTTCTCTCAGTAAAATCAAACGCACAGATAATCTAAAGATCATCTTAACTCCGGACAAGCATGTATTTACTCATACTCAATAACAACAAGAGCACACATTATGTACACTCCTTTAAAATCAGTCATTAATATGTTCGTTTTTGGCTGTGAACAGATTCGCTGTGCATTTGGTAAAATTTTACGAAGCAACAGGCTCGTGCCAACTTGGGCGTTAATCGGATTAAGCGGTTGAACAACACAAATATTTACGCACGGTCGCTCGCGTTAAAGTTTTCGTCTTGGGTTTCAGTGCGACATGCAGTTAACAATGGGAATAGTGCCTCCACTATTCAGGTCCTTTTGACAGTGCAGGGTTTCTTCGATCTGAATTGCACAGGGTGACTTTTAAAGCGTGCTGGTTTCGTCTGAAGAAAATACGAGTTGTCGGCCTATATGTTGTATTTAGAGCTATTGAAAGACTCTACTGTACGCATGTGTAGGAGCTAGTGTAGACTTAGCGTTCAACGTCCTGAAGTGTGTGTTTGTGTGTGTGTGTGTGTGTGAGTGTGTGTGTGTGTGTGTGTGTGTGTGTGTGTGTGTGTGTGTATGTGTGTGTGTGTGTGTTGTTGTGTGTGTGTTTGGGTGCGTGCGTGTGTGCGTGTGTGTGTGCTTGCATGCGTGCGTGCGTGCGTGCGTGCGTGCGTGCGTGCGTGTGTGCGTGTCTGTCTGTCTGTCTGTGAATCCGTCCGTCTTTCTATTTGTCCGTCCGTCTTTTAATCCGTCTGTATGTATGTCTGTCAGTATGGGTTGGCGTGTGTGTCATCTTTTGCCTATTTCAATACTTTTTTCTTTCTTTCTATTTGCGTTATGTCTGTGTCTCTATCTGTGGGCCTGCCTGCCTGTCTGTCTGTCTGTCTGTCTGTCCAACGGATCGTGCTCTTCCAGGACGGAAGTAGTGAAAGTAGATCGAGGTCGAACCGACTTGCCACCTCATCATTCCTGAAAATTAGTTTAATACGAGT
>NC_090247.1:70039248-70064248 GCF_037325665.1 Littorina saxatilis
TCTGAACTGGGTGTGTGCGGATATGAATCTTTCTAATTTTATTTATTTTCATGTGTGTTTTTTCTGTTCACCTCCGCTTTCACTTCGGCGATTTTATTGTACAATGTCTTTGATTCAGGCTGCTTTTTATGGACAAAAATAAAGAACAGAATATCATGTCTGGAGTAAATTTGTAAAACCCAAAATAGTTTTCATTGAAACCTTTCTTTCGTTTTCGTCCGTGGGAGGCTATTTCTGTTTAGATAATGCGTTGCAGGAAAGTGATATTATGACACCGGGAGGTATTTTGAGACAACGAGGAGGCAGCTGTATTTCACAGCTTGTTATTTTTTTTTTTTTTTTTTTTTTTTGGGGGGGGGGGGGTTTGTTCTCGGGTTGTTTGAGTTTTTGAAATAAAAGGAGTGCCTAACGTATCTGTATTACGTTGAATGTAGCAGTAATTTAGGAGTTTCTCAGGCAACACACCTTTTCATTGATACTTTACTCGTATGGCAATGCTCACTTCCTGTGACCTATTTATATTTAAAGTTAATGTTATGACTTCAGTAGGCATGCACTGAAAGGGTACGATACATAAAAAAATCATAAAGCACCGCAAGCTCACATGCATAGAAGTAGTAATAGTGGGTATGTGTGTGTGTGTGCGTGGGTGCGTGCGTACAGACCTACGCTTGCGTGCGTACGTGCGTGTGTTTGTGTGTGTGTGTGTGTGTGCAGTGCGTGCGTGCGTGCGAGCAGTTCGTGCGTGCGTTCGTGCGTGCGTGTGCGTGCGTGAGTGTGCGTGAGTGTGCGTGCGTACGTGAATGCGTGCGTACGTGTGTGCGTGCGTGTGAGTGAGTGTGTTTGTATCTGTGTCTGTGTGTGTGTGTGTGTGTGTCTATGCCTCTTTGTCTGTGTGTCTCTATGTGTTTGTTTGTTTGTTTGTTTAACGCCCAGCCGACCACGAAGGGCCATATCAGGGCGGTGCTGCTTTGACATATAACGTGCGCCACACACAAGACAGAAGTCGCAGCACAGGCTTCATGTCTCACCCAGTCACATTATTCTGACACCGGACCAACCAGTCCTAGCACTAACCCCATAATGCCAGACGCCAGGCGGAGCAGCCACTAGATTGCCAATTTGAAAGTCTTAGGTATGACCCGGCCGGGGTTCGAACCCACGACCTCCCGATCACGGGGCGGACGCCTTACCACTAGGCCAACCGTGCCGGTGTGTCTCTATGTGTGTTCTGTCCTGAGTTTGGTGCCTTCTCACAAAGGGTTCTCACACGGCCCCGCCACAACATTCCCTGTTCAATCCGTGTCTGAATTTCGTTCTCTTGTCACACTTACCGAGTTTACAGACACTCCAGGGTCTATGGTCGCATCGTTGGGCTACTCTCTAAAAATGACACTGCGGATTATTAGGCCCAAAAAAAAATAGTCTGTTTACGGTAACCCGACCGACCCTATTTTTTTCGCGCGACCCTAGACTTTTTTTTGGCATTTGGGAAAAAAAAAAAAAAAAATTGGGGTTTTTTTGCAAAATAACGTAAAAATATGGTTTTTTGGAATGGGAAAAAAAAAAAAAAATCCCGACCTACCGACCCTATTTTTTGGGCCTATGTTACCGTAAACAGACCTCTTTTTTTTTGGCCTTAGCAACGTTTTGTGACGGGCACACTGGCCCAGTGGTTACGACGATTGGCCCCATGAGGCGGGTTGCGTGTTGGAACACCGGCCGACCCTGGAGGGTTAAGGGTGGAGATTTGTCCGATGTCCCAGGTCAGCTTAAGTGCAGATGGATCTGCTAGTGCATTATCTCTTTTTGTGTGTACACGCAAGCACAAGACCAAGTGCGCACGGAAAGGACCCCGTAATCCATGTAAGAGTTCGTTGGGTTATAGAAGCACGAAAATACGGGAGGGATCGGGAGGGAACCGTAATGGAACGTAAATGATCGTTAACGGAACTGCTTTGAACGGTAGGGTCGGTAGGGACGGTTGAGTTTGGGCTGCATGTTCAAAATGTTAGCCGTTCCCCTCCCGATCAGAATGAACGGTAATGGAACCTTAACCCATCGGTAACGGAACGCTTGGATCGTTAAAGGAACTTAAAACAACGGTAACGCAACGGTAGCGCTCTCACATACTGAGTTGTCATACCCACATTCCACACAACCGTTCGACCTTGGTCCCGTTCCCGTACCGACCAAGGACGGCTGCCACTATGGTCAGACGCTGCTTAAAGATGCCAAAAAACGGATGTTTGCGCAGCGTTCCATTGTTGTGGCAGCCGTCCTTGGTCGGTACGGGAACGGGACCTAGAACGGTTGTGTGGAATGGGGGTATTACTCCCAACTTTAGTGATTGCCGACGATCTGCAAACGCACAGACAACACACGCGCGCTTTGGCACTGAATTTCCATAAGAACTCTTTGCGAAGTATTTGCAACGTCAGCTTTGGGCCAGGGCCGGACCAAATGAGTTGTAAGGGGGGGTTCCTCCTTTTTTTTTTGGGGGGGGGGGGCAAATCAGCGAATTCAGGTAAGGAGGCCCACGTATAAGCCTGGCTTGATATGAGATAGTGATCCGAATAGTTCACGAGAAGCGTGCCTTTAACGGTTACATAGCTGTCTGTTTTGTGTTTTACTCTCTTGAGAGCTCTGTGTTGTTCAGATCTGTTCTGATTGCGTCTGTGAATAATTCGGTTACAGTGTTAAAATCCAGGACCTCGTGTTTATTATACGCGACATCCATCAGACGAGTTGGTTACATTGTGATTCTGGTGGGAATTACGATATCACGGCTCACAAATTTTAACCGACATTTACACATAGACTTACTCCCGCCATTTGCGACTTACCACGTATATAGATCTACACACGTACAGACACTCACGCAAGCTTATCACACGGTGGGGCAAATTGGTACAGAGGAGGTGACCCTGTCGGCCAAATGCGAACATAACGTGAACAAACCGATTTCTATCAGCCCGCCGTAGCCCGTAGCCCGGGCAGAGGTACTCCGTCTTCAGTACGTAAATACGAAAACTTCAACTCCCAAAGCGAAAATTTCCGACGAAAAAAGTCAGACGAGGTAATCGGATTAGTTTTGGTACCAACTGGTTGCTTTAGAACAATTCTTCGTCTGCTTGAAGTCGACGGATGCTATTTATTAAACCAGCAGATGAAGTTTTCATGAATTATTGAGGGAAGGAAATGTCTGAGACAGGCCCACTTAAGTCGACCAAACGAACCACGTGAAAACAATTTTGAGGTTCCCCAGGTGCGATTAGTATCTGAGGGTGAATATATTATAAGAGCGGATTGAGCGGTTGGAGCAGGCATCATACGTTATTTGTATTTTTGGCTGGCGCGGTCTCGGAGGAACACTGACTGTCTTGATCTGTGTAAAATGTCATATTATGGTAAACAAAAATGACATTTATATATCGATCGATTTTCTTGAGAATGTATAAAAAGGATTTTTGTCTGGAAAGGTATTTGCTTTGGTTGCCTAGGAAATTCCAAGTTAAATTAGCAAAATTTAGAACAAGTAATCATAAGTTGCCAATACATCAGCACAGATTTTTTAATGCCCCTAGAAATGAAAGATTGTGTGATATGTGCGATAAAAATGAATTAGGTGATGAGTTACACTATTTGTTCATTTGTACCGACGAAAGCATAGTGTCTGAAAGAAGAAAATTAATTAGTCCCAATTACCGATCTCACCCAAATTTTTTTAAATATGAACAGTTAATGAATTGTAAATCTAAGATAAAACTAATGAAGCTAGCAAGATTTGTAGCCCATGTTATGATTTTGGTATGTTAGCGTTACATCTAGTTTCTTTATTGGTATGTATAAATGTATGTAATGCATGCTTTTGTTTTGTTTTGTGTCTTTATAAAAGATGCACGGCATAATGGTATTGCCAATTTATTTCGGCTGTATATTATCGTTGTCCGCTTAATGTATACATATTATCTGTCTGATTTCTTACCTGATTTTGTTAAACCTATTTTATTTTATTTTTGTTTGTATGTATGGAAGTGTATATTGCCAATTTAATTTGGTTGCATAGTATTGTTGTATTTGTCCGCTCAATTTGTATACATATATTAACTGTCTGATTTGAATTGTTACCTTTTTTTTGTTAAAGTTATATCTTTGTTTCAAAGCCCTCTGGGCCCAAAACAATAAAATACTTGACTTGACTTGACTTGACTTGGTTATTTTGTGCAATTGAACGCAAATAAGCGTACTCTTTTGTTGTCTCGGTTAGCCGCCTAAATATGACCTTTTTTTAACTATGGCTTCAAAGAGGTTAAATCCAATATTCAATCTATTCAAAATGAGTGTGTTACATGAATCTTCTTCTACGATCCTGTAAAACAAACACTCTCAGTGTCACCTAATGGTGAAAGTTATGCATGCCACCCCGTTTTTACCTTACAACGTTTTAAGGGGCTCCGCTCACCTATGTAACTTCAGCAGGACCGACGACGCACTGCAGATTATCCCAGCCCGCTACACGTTGCATGAAAGAAAAACAGGTCAAGTATTCGTCATAATCCCTATCGCGGCATAAATAATAGGCCGTGCGTCGTCTGTGTCGCTGAAACTGCGCAGGTATATTCTGCCCGGAAGCAGCCAGCTTGACACCGCATTTGCGGGTATGCGTTCAAAACTACGCGTCGTAAAAGATTCGCCAGATGCTTTTGACCTTTGTGATGAGGACGCTTATTGTAAAACCAGTTATATGACTGGCAAGGCCAATCATTCCCCTGCAATACTCACCAAACAGATTGACTTTTACATACGGTAGTGTCTGTACAAAATCAAATTCGCAAAAGCAAGGTTCCCTATCTGGCGAAACAACTCATAATATCGACGAACTTGTCATAAATCGACTAAGCTATGGGCTCATCTAGGAGCTACTCGTGCCCGAAATAGTCTCACGCGAGACTTGTCAAAATTTCGTAAACAAAGCATTTTTTTTTTTGTATTTGTAATGGGGGACTCTTTAGCGTAGACTTTTCTTCTCTTTTTTTTGTGGCCGTTTCGGATTCATTTTATTCTCCAAACTGTTGCACTTCAATTGAAATAGCGAATATGTATATATTTTTTTTTTTTTTTTTTTTTTTTTACGGATGTATAGATACATAATTGACCGTAGGTAAATTAGCGTAGGTAAATGCCAACACTGTGATGTGGCCGCAGAGACGTGGCTAGATTGGAAGACTACTGTCTTTACTCTCTTGCTACCAATTACAGCATCGGAAAGATGACGAATATTAGCGTGCAGTACAGCAGTACCTGCGATGTGTGGACCCTCCCATGAGAGGACACCTCCCTTAAAAGGACATCTTCTCTTGTCCCTTTTTATATTATCTATATTTTCATATTATCTCTCCCTGTCATGAAAGGCCACCTGGAATGTAGGGACACTTTTGGTTGGTCCCAAGGGTGTCCTTTCATCGCAGGTACCATTGTGATCGACTGCTATACCCCGCATGGATGGGTCATTTAAGACCACTGGATCTATTTATAACTCAGTATCTGAGACTCAAATAGACTGCTTCGGATGTCTCAGACACTCTGATTGGGTAGTTGTCAAATGTGCTGACGGACCCGTTTCTGTAACAAATTTCCCGAGAGAGTTGCACGGTACGAGTTAAAAGACGAAAAGCATAGTTTCAGGTCTTTTTTTCGAGGGTCGCGTGTAGCAGATTGAAGAAGACAAACCGTCAACTTCCTCAAAAGCTGCAATTAGTTCACGCTGTCGTTTTCTTTGGAGTTCATGACACAAATCCCAAACAACCCTCTGCCAAGCTGCGAATACAGGAACATATATTGCTTGAAGTAAACTATACGTAACATATAACAAGACAAGCAAGGAAATATTACCTTCACCTTTTTCTTCTCTCTATAGTAGACTCAAGTCCTCAACACACAGCTATTACCCCCTCCCCCACCCCCTCCTCCCACCCCAAGCCCCATACCCACCCCTTTCCACAGCTCCCTGCAGCTCAAATTAAGAATCGTAAATCCCAGGCTTTTCGTCATGCGCACGGTTCTGCAAAAAGAACATTAACTAGAAGTAATAATGTCGGAGTATCTAATATCTAGTATTTATTAGCATTATTGATCCTATCAATGATGTAAGTGGGGGGAGAGGGGGGGATTTTTATTCGAAACATGCGTGTCAATACAGTCACGAAATCTTGTCAGGTTCTGCGTATCTATATGAATCCCTCTTTGAATCTGTTTCTGTCTTTGTCTCTGTTACACGACACTTGAGATTGCCATAAGTTCTCAACGGCGTATAGTTGTGTTCTTTTATTCTACGTCGCCCGTCTTCGCAGCAGCAGAAAACAACTCGTCAAATTGAGTTCGAGGATTTATTTAGCATTCCATACATACAACTGCACATCTCACAGAACTCAAATAGAAGCTTTTTAACATTCAAATCGCGCTGGCATATATAGTAAATACTCAATCTCGAGAATATTCCAGACCGAACATGATACAACTACATTATATACGAACCGTCTATGGACTAGAACAGTGACGTTCTCTGTGACGTACATCAAAAGCGCCACGCACTTAATCCGAACGAACGCCACGAACTCACACTACAAACAGCGTGGTAAACAACTTGTTTTGACAGGACTAGAAAGTTCACCTGCATTCTCGTCCAAGCATAAATATTGTGTTTACAAAATATAATATCGGTACTTTCCCACAAAGTACAAATAAGTCAACTACATGCAACACACAAAACTGAACCAAAGCTCAGCAACGGTAGCGTTTCCTAACAGTCTCTCTTTCTATCTCTCTACCTCTCTCGCTCTTGTTTTGGGGTTTGTGTATGCACTATGTTTGTGTTCCTTATAGGATATTCCATGCGCCAGTTTCATGTGTCTGAACATTGTAAAGATCAATTCATTCATTACTACAATTAAACATACATATTTCCAACCATCTCTCTCTCTCTGTCTCTGTCTCTGTCTCTGTCTCTGTCTCTCTCTCTCTCTCTCTCTCTCTCTCTCTCTCTCTCTCTCTCTCTCTCTCTCAGACAGCTTCAAAAAAATTATATGTCGCACATAATGCAACTAAACATGTGCTGAATGGTTCATCAATTCATTTAAAATGTATGTGCATGTTAAACAAAATTATAATAATATGCGGATCTAAATTAAGTTATGTTAAAAATTGACACTTGGAAATTGTACTTAAAATGCAGCATGACAATTTATTTTTTAAATTTGTATCTGTATATACAGTTATAATGTATTAAGTTTGATGTGATAGTTCTTTGATTATATTGTTTTCTGTTCTTGTTGACCCTATATTAGGGCGAGGGCTGGATGTAAAAAAGCAATATTCTTGCTTATCTATTACCCTCGATAATAAAGATTTTGTCTTGTCTTGTCTTGTCTTGTCTTGTCTCTCTCTCTCTCTCTCTCTCTCTCTCTCTCTCTCTCTCTCTCTCTCTCTCTCTCTCTCTCTCTCTCTCTCTCTCTCTCTCTCTCTCTCTCTCGGGTCAGATGGGAAGACAAGGGTTGCAGACAATTAAGGAAGTCGGCTCCCAATGGAGGCCCTCTGTATATAGGACGGACAAGATGAGGAGTACTGATTGATGGTGAATACTACTCAGAACAGTGTATATACTTTGTTACTTTGGCGTAGATAGGTTTTAAAGGTAGGCACCATGCGCTAGTACTCCTGGTCTTTGTGCTTAATCATTCAATGTTTGCATTATGTTTGCTTTTAGTTATGCGCTATAGAAAATAAATAATTAATATGTAAATCGCCGTGAGCTCTTGTGAGAAGGGGCGATTAATATAATGTCCATTATTATTATTATTATTATTATTATTATTATTATTATTATTATTATAAATAAATGTACACGGTATAATTCTCTTGTGAGGAAACTTTAACTACAACAACATAATGCGCGACGCTCACAGTGTTTGATCACACAGCCCCCACCCACCCCCCCACACGTGTCTGTTGGGGTAGGGGGGCACACACTCTCATGCACGCAGCACACACACACACACACACACACGCACACATATACACACACACACACACACATACACACACACATACACACACCAACAGACACCACCTGCACACACACACACACACACACACATATACACACACACACACACATACACACACACACACACACATACACACACACACACACACACACACACACACACACACACACACACACACACACACACACGAACCACACACACACCCAACCCTATTCATTTCCAGAAAGGAAAGGAACCTCCCCTATTTGTCTCCTTTGATGCAGCGAACATGCTACCAATCAGATCTTCTCAATCGACACGAAACTGGCCTCTTCATTCCCAACCTCTAATCCCACTTTGTCAGCTCCGCTATCTTATTTCGACCCTATAGTATCGCCTAAGGTGCCATACCCCGAGAAAGGGAGCGAGTAAAATATCACTCACCGTCAGTTCCTGCCAGGGCCGACAATTCAGGCATTCACAGTTCTTACCCTTCCCCCCGTGTGAAAAGAATTGCTCGGCTGTAAGATCGATCCCTTTCTCGAAAGTGGCGGAAGCTTTTGTCGGGAGTTACGAGGTAAAAGAATTCGTCGTTGATTCGAGAGGCTTGGGGATTGAGCGCATTGACTTCTGAGTCGATTTTGAGTGGTAAGAGCTCAGGGGTCTTGACTTTTGATTGGTAAGAGCTCAGGGGTCTTGACTTTTAATTGGTAAGAGCTCAGGGGTCTTGACTTTTGATTGGAAAGGCCGTGGTTAAGGTTAGAGAGGTCCTTCCGTTTGTATTTAATTTGAGTGCGGGTTTTGCACCTGGTACAATCCGGGTTCTATTAAGACGTAGGTCATGAATCAAACCCCAGGTACGCAGAGAAATAACCAGAACGGTAGTGTACATTATTCGGCAACAGAAGCGCGCTACACACTGATTTTGTTGTCGTTTTGAAACTGTTGAACGATACAAACCTTTCAGTTCTATATCTGAAAAAGAACAACAGATTCAGGCAGGGCATTGTACTAGCTGTTCGGTGAATGCATGTTTTGTACATTGAGGTTTGTTTCAGCTTTTCAGAAACTGTGTAACTTGATCTGGTGTATTTAAGATTTCGGTTGCAGTTCAAAGATACACAGGGCCGGACCCAGGGGGGGGGGGGGGGGGGTTCCAGGGGTTCCGGAACCCCACCCCTGGAAAAAGCATGTACCTTGCTTTGAGTGTTTTTTGTGTGGTTTTTTTTTAAATAAATTCGCTGATTTTCCCCCCAAACAAAGGAGGAACCCCACCCCCCCCCCCCCCCCCTTACAACTCATTTGGTCTGGCCCTGATACACCTTTGGTTTCAATCACGATTGATTTCGTCCCGGCACCATAATATGCAGTTGATGAAGAGGTAAAAAAACATTCAACGTAAAAAATATACACTCGCCGTTTAGCCAGCAAGATATCCCGCACGAATCTGATTTTTGTTTTGAGATATCGTGTCTGGTTGTACAAAATTGCGAAAACGACGAAAATATCCCTTACGGCAGTGTGCGCGAGTGCGGTGCGTTCCTTTGGTTTAAAGATAAGTTTATTTAACAAAAGTTACAATCATGACATGTATAAAAAATACACAGATAACAGCAATAAACTAGAAGCGTTCCTTTCGCGAGGTATACGTAATGCACAGCTTTGGCAAAGTGTATCACTGTATGTCAAATTCGAATCAGTTCAATTGTTATTGCCCTAAGCACCAATACCTTCAAATGTTGCATTGTATCACGTGTTGCTATGACTTGGATCGCGCGTTGAGCCTATCTATAACGACTACCCGACCGAAATTGGTCGTTATACACAGGTGGTCTCTGTGAAAAGAAGAGTTATATAGAAATAAAATATGGGTGGGGGGATCCTTTGGAGTGTACGTAGTGGGCATGTGGTCGTCATCGAGAGGTGGTCACCAGGGCACGTTCCTCTGTATGCAATCGAATGAGAAATGAGGTGCGAGCAGGTGTGAACCTTTAAGAGATGCTGCAGATGAGGAGAGCGGGTCGTTCCTTCTTATTCTTATTTTTATCCTTCTTCGTTCATGGGCTGAAGCTCACACGTTCACTCATGTTTTAGCACGAGTGGGGTTTTACGTGTATGACTGCCGTGTTTACCCCGCCATTCAGACAGTCATACGCCGCGTGTTGGGGAGGCATGTGTGTGTTTTCGTGTTTCTAGAACCCATCGAATTCTGACATGGGTTACAGGATCTTTTCCGTGCGCAGTTGGTCTTGTGCTTGCGTGTACACACGAAGGGGGGGTAAGGAACTAGCGGGTCTGTACATACGTTGACCTGGGAGAACGGAAAAATCTCCACCCTTAACCCACCCGCCGGGATTCGAATCCCCGCGACCTTCCGAATAGGAAGCCGATGTCTTATCCACTGGGCCACTGCGCCCGTCGAGCAGATCGTGTAATTACAGTGAAGGGAAGGCGGTGATTTCTGGTTCAACTGGCGCTACGGGAGAAGGCCCACACTTCGCAACGGAGACCTCACAGACCCACTCTTCGTAAATAAATAGCGCGTGCTGAGAAAGTTCTTGCCAGATTCGCCATTTAAAACTTTTAGTTGCGGGTAAAGTAAAGGTTAGACAGACAGATCAGGACTGTGTCCTCTTTTCTTCTCTCTAAAGCGACATGTTCTTTTAATTATTACACGCACGAACAGTCTTTCCAGTGAAAACAGTTCTTCCATGCTCACTACACAGGGCCGGACCAAGTTCGTTTGAGGGGGGGGGGGGGGGGGTTCCAACTGAAGGCAGGGGTCCAAAGTCCACTTTTTTTTTCTCTGAGAGGTACATTGGATGGCCAGGGGGGGGGGGGGGGTCCGGAACCCCAGGAACCCCCCCCCCCCCCCCCCAGATCCAGCCCTGCTACATCGATCAGGTATGAACAGGTTTTTACCGGAAAGGTTTTTACACAATCCTGAAGAAGTCAGCTACAGGCTGACGGACATTTGATGAAGGATTTACCAAAACTGGTTCCTGTCGTGTTTTCTCTTTTGTTGTTGAGGTTTTGCATGGTAATCAATCAATCAATCAATGAGGCTTATATCGCGCATATTCCGTGGGTACAGTTCTAGGCGCTCTGCAGTGATGCCGTGTGAGATGAAATTTTATACGGCCAGTAATTGCAGCCATTTCGGCGCATATTTACCTTTCACGGCCTATTATTCCAAGTCACACGGGTATAGGTAGACAATTATTAACTGTGCCTAAGCAATTTTTGCCAGGAAAGACCCTTTTGTCAATCGTGGGATCTTTAACGTGCACACCCAATGTAGTGTACACGGGGGGGAGTTCGGACACCGAAGAGAGTCTGCACACAAATTTGACTCTGAAATAAATTTCCGCCGAACCTGGGATCGAACTCACGCTGACAGCGGCCAACTGAATACAAATCATTCGCGCTACCAACTGAGCTATATCCCCGCCCCGGTAAGAGACCATGCCTTCACTGAGACTCAGCACGAACATCAACCTCCTGACTTCTTTCTGAGAAGGGTGGTGCATTTCTTATCTTGACACCGGTGTCAGTTACAAAATACCTACTCTGCGCAGAATTGAGTCAAGCTGTTCATTTTTGGTATGTATCCAAGTCAAGGGATCCTAGTTAACATCTTGGAAAGATCTGAGATGGTGAGCCGAATCGTTTACACGGGAAAGATTGTGCCTTTAACCCAGTTCAGGTAACAGATAACACTTATCGCAGGTAAGTATTGCAAACCGAGAAAGTTGTTGCCACATTCGCCACTCCAAGCTGTCATGTGAATGGTAAATTTATGTTCAGGTAGAGAGGTCAGGCCTGCGCAGTGTTCCAACGCGACATTTTGTTGTACACAATAACGCGTGACCTTACACGTATCTTGCTGCGCACATTTAATGCAGAGAAATGAATGCTGCTGGGATATATTTTCTGTGGCACATTTGCCAAAATTGCCATAAAAGTTTCGGCAATTTTCGGAAGTTTTCGGCAGTCTTTGGCGTCAACTTTCCACCACCGTGTCGTGTTTTTCCTTTCGTCACTCTCAGTCGCAAAGGAGGCACAACGATTTGTGTAGGTTCTGTAGATTTATTAACAGCTGGAACAACGGTGACAATATCTCTCAGCACAGGGTAAGAAAGAACAAGTGCAAGACTGGTAAAGAACAACAATACGTGTGCGCAGCCCTACTTATATAGTTAATGGACATACGAGAATATTCGGGAAACATCGACACTAATCTGGTTAGATCTACACAGTTCCATCTGTCCGATGAGCGTCTACGCTTACGTCATGAGTGACTGCGCACTTAATCAAAGTAAGTTCTATAATGTTCTATATCCTTCCATTCGATTCCAGTGGTATCTAGCGATCTCCACAACACCTCCCCACCTAAACTGATGCTACTCCTCAAGCATCAACAGCAAAGTCTCTCTGTGGGTTTGCGTGTTCTCTTTGACCGTCTTGGATTGTCTGGTCCATACTCTGGAACGGATGGAGTACCTTTGGGTTTGGTCTGTCTCCGAGTTTGTGGCACAGTTTCCAAGATCTCCATGGGGTGATCTGTTACAAGTTCAGAAACAGTGTCCACTTCCTCACCAGGTTCATTGTCTTCCTCAGTGGTGTAGCGTGGCTGTAGCTGTTCCCAGTGTCGTCTCCATACTGGACCATGAGGAATGACCATGACGTTGAAGCAGCGAGTACCCAGAGACTTCTTGATGACTGCTGGTACCCATCGGGGTTGTTTGTCTCGGCGAGGTCCATGGTACAGAGCATACACAGGATCTCCGGCCTTGTACTGTCTGGTTACCTTGACGACAGCTTTCAAGTCTGGAGTCATCTGAGACTTGGATGCCTCCTTGTGGATTTGTCTGTAGTTCCTTTCTGCAGCCGTGAGAGTCTTGGACACGTTGGCGATTGGGCGCTCGCTTCCATCTGGATAGCGATGAAATAGGACTGCTCCAATTCCAACGTTGGACGCGTCACAAGCTAGTCCCAAAGTCTTGTTTGGATCGAAGTGTACCAGAACTTGATCCGAGGAAAGCACATTTTCCAACTGTTCAAATGCTGCCTGTTCCTCATCTCCCCACTTCCAGGGGTTCGCCTTCTTCGTCAGGCGGTAGAGCGGCTCTGCCATGCTGGCCAGGTTAGGGATGAACTTCCCGTAAAACTGAACTGAGCCCAAGAAAGACTTCAAGCTTGAGACGTCCGTAGGGGCTGGCATTTTCAAAACTGCCTCGACCTTCGATCCTTTGGAGATCCCTTCGGCCGATAAGGTATGTCCAAGGTATTCCACACAGGCTTGTGCGAACTCGCACTTTTCACGACGACATCTGAGTCCTTTGTCGTTCAGACGAGTGAGCAAACGTTCCAGGTTGCTCAGGTGGTCGTTGGCGTCCTTCCCGCTGACGAGTATATCATCTTGGAAGACGGCAACACCAGGTAGATCACAGGTCAGGTTTTCCATGATCTCTTGAAAGTAACCAGGTGCTGACTTTATCCCGAAAGGAAGTCGTTGCTGCAGGAGTACCCCACGGTGAGTGCTGAGGGCTAGCCTGCGTTGACTCTCTGGTGCCAGCTTGATCTGGTTGTAGGCATCAGCAAGATCGATCTTGGTGTATCCGAATCCACCTCCTAGCTTCTGCATCAGTTCCTCTGGGAGTGGCATTGGATGACGGTGATCTTCAAGCTGATCATTGATGCCCACTGAGTAGTCACCACAGATCCGTAGCTTGGGCTTCAGGGTGCCCGAGGTTTGTGCCTTACGAATTGGTACCACTGGCGTTCCGTATTCGTTGAACTGGACTGGCTTCCAGACTCCTTTGGCGATGCCTTCTTCGTAGCCTTTGGCGAGGTCATCACGAAGAGCGAAAGGTACCGGACGTGCCTTGTGAAAAACCGGCTTCGCATCAGACTTGAACTTCACGTCCAGTTCGAAGTCCTTGAGACATCCCAATTCTTGTTTGAAGAGATTTGGGAATTTATCAGACAGTCTGTGACAATCTCGTTGCAGGGCAGCATAAGGCGCGTTGGAGGTCGCTGGATGCGTAGGTTTTGCACCCTCACTCTTTGCGTGACTCTCTATGCTCCTCAGTCCTAGAGCATTGTCCACAGAAATTCCCAGAGTCTGGATTGCGTTGCGTCCTAGCAGATTCAGATGAGGGATCTTGGTGACGATGTACGGAATTGAGCTTTGCTTACCAGTCACTGGATCCTTGGTTTGGCCCATGAAAGTTCCCAGCACGGGCAGGTCGTGCTTGCTGGCAGACTCGTAACGATGTGTGACGTCATCCAGCTTCGGTTTTCCTAGTTGTCTCCAGACCGGAAGAGAAACAAAATTTCCTGTAGTTGCGGTGTCCAGTTCCATGGTGAACTGTCGGTCCTGGATTGTTATGGGTACATCCAACCTAGGAGTATCTTGGGGAACTTCACCGAGGATCGCGTTGACAAGCTCTGCTTTCGTGACTCTCTTCACGGAAGCCTGGGAATGTCGTTCCCGATTCTGATGTTGCTTTTTTCTACAGACAGCTTCCAAATGTCCTGTGACGTCACAGTATCGGCATTTGGCTTCTTTGTAGGGGCAGTCTGTTGCTTTGTGGGCCTTTCCACATCGGTAGCACTTCCTGTCTGTGGAATTAGACTGCTTGTGGTTCTTTCGTGGACCCGTAGTCTTGTTCTGGTGGACCTTGTTGACTGGCATGGTCTTGGAACCGTAGACAGTTTCCTTGGCAACCTTCGCTGCGTCTTCAGTCTCAATCGCGACTTGGACAGCACGTGCGAAATCCAGCTCTGTGTCCTTGATCTTGAATAGAGCCTTTAAGACAGCCTCATTGTTGACAGAACATATGAATCTCTGTCTCAGAGCTTCGTCTTGTGGGTTTTTGATCGAAGGAAAGTCACAGGTAGCGGCGTCTTGGCGTATGCGCGCTGCTAACTCCTGGAGAGTTTCGCCTGGCTTCCGTTTCATGTCACTCCAGAACTTGAAACGTTCTCGCACTATGAAGAGTTTCGGGTCGAACTGTTCTTTCATGAATTTGACAATTTCGTCCATTGTCAAACTGTTGATGTCCTTGGGCGGATTTTGCTGAGTAGCCAGATTTGCCAGTTGTTTGTAGACCGTAGCAGTCTGATTCGTCAAGAAAACTTGAGCCTTGCGCTGCTCCGGCACGGAGTTGGCGACCACAAACGTGCAAAATCTTGACCAGTAGTCAGGCCACAGTTCCGATGTTGCATCAAACGCAACAAAAGATGGGATTGCAGCTGCCTGTGTAGTAATGGGAAAACGTAGATTCGAAGCACTCGGATCGTCGTAGCTTTCCTCCCTGGCAGAAGCTGCGGCACCACTGAACACTTTCATCATCATCTCCATCTGGTGCATTTGTTGCTCCATATCTTCCTTGTGCTGGCGTTGCTGTTGCTCCAACTGCTCCCTTAGAAGCGTTATTAGCTGCTCTGTTTCCGTCATTTTGCAGTAATAAGTCACTCCGAATAGACAAGGGAAGTAACTGTCGGCGACGCCAGTTGTCGTGTTTTTCCTTTCGTCACTCTCAGTCGCAAAGGAGGCACAACGATTTGTGTAGGTTCTGTAGATTTATTAACAGCTGGAACAACGGTGACAATATCTCTCAGCACAGGGTAAGAAAGAACAAGTGCAAGACTGGTAAAGAACAACAATACGTGTGCGCAGCCCTACTTATATAGTTAATGGACATACGAGAATATTCGGGAAACATCGACACTAATCTGGTTAGATCTACACAGTTCCATCTGTCCGATGAGCGTCTACGCTTACGTCATGAGTGACTGCGCACTTAATCAAAGTAAGTTCTATAATGTTCTATATCCTTCCATTCGATTCCAGTGGTATCTAGCGATCTCCACAACAACCGGCAATTCTGTTAAGACAACATTTTGAACACCGAAGCAAACTAGAAGTTAAAAAGGTAACATTTATTGCAAACTGAGATATATACAAGTTATAAAGTTAACTTCTAGTTGACTTTCCAAGGTGTTAAAAATGGTAAAACGATGGCTAAAGTTGTCGGCGGAAATACTCTGTTAAGCCCACTGCCGACGAGTAAAAACATCCCCGAGAGATTTGGTCAAAAATAAGCATAAAAAGTTCACGTGACAGACACACTATACGGTCAGTTTGCTATTTTTATAAATAAGTCTCCTTATGCAAGACTTGACCGACATAGTAATTCGGATTTTTGCTTGACTATTCTCAGCCAAAATGATCAGTCGTGTTAAGACTTTATTCGTTAAATGACCGTTGGCCGATGGTATCAAATCAGTGAATGCCGTCTATGGTGTTCTCGTTCAAACTTCAAAACAAGATATGTTACAGATTTGCGTCACAGTGACAAACATGTTTTGCAAAGTAATTACGCAGTTACGACACGGAAGCCGGCAGAACTTGTAAAGTTCGAAACTTACTCGTGTTGCGTTCTTGTTAGAAAATATGTAGGTCTTACATAGCTTCACATCTTTAGCCTACATCTGTGGTGGCTTTAAAATCCGTTGCTAATGCTGTTACCAAACACAGACTCTGTATACTCTGTTCCTGAATAACAACACTTTGTCAAATGCCCATTGCAGGAGATAATCGTCGCGATATAACCTTCGTGGTTGAAAACGACGTTAAACACCAAATAAAGAAAGAAAGCAGGAGATAGAGTGTGCGATCGAACACTTTGCAAATTTTGATGATAAACTCAAACAGTTTAAGAGCTCTTACCGAATTGCTACATTTACTCGCAGATTTTTCTGGCCGTCAGTGGGAATGGAAATTGAATTTCATTTACTCGCAGCTTATCTCGCTCTCTGTTTGAAAGGAAAAACGATGAGTGCAGTTATTGTCCGCCGCGAGTCTGTTTTCGGGATCAGGCTACCTCCTCTGTGGGGACAGTGTATGACTTAACCGTACAGTGTCCCAGCTCTTGTGTATTTGCATACCACTCAGGAAGTGTTTGCGTGCTGTTGAAAACTAACACCCGGTAGCATTTTTTCGCCCACCATGTCATACGCACAGGCATTGCAATCAATGTGGGGATTATTTTTTCTCTCTCAGAAAGGGCTGTTTTATCCTATGTTTGGTTCTTTTTCCACGTACCACCTGATCGCCCCGCAACCCCCCCCCCCCTCCTCCCTCCCTCCCCCCACCACCACCACCGCCACCAAACACACACACATATACACGCACACACACACACACACAAACACACACATACACACACACACACACACACACACACACACACACACACACACACACACACACACTCCAACACAAACACACACACATAGGCCTACACCCATACACATGTACGTATTCCAATGCCTATGGCACGAAAAAATGAGTGTCATAATGTTCGGAACAATGGAATGCAATGCTGCCGTTGGAGTTCGATATATCAAATGTTAAGTATTGCACGATCTGGAGACGGGACAGTGCATTGTATACATGTACGTTTTAGCACATGTATATTGTATGCAGACGATCTATTGTTATCAGGCCTCCGTCTGTTGAAGTCTTGGCATTGAGTTCGTCTCGTTCAGGTCTGTTGGTCTGTTTGTTCTATTGAGCAATGAGTGAGTGAGTTAGTGAGTGAGTGAGTGATTTAGTGAGTGAGTGAGTGAGTGAGTGAGTGAGTGATTTAGTGAGTGAGTGAGTGGATGGGTGAGTGAGTGGATGGGTGGTTGGGTGGGTTGGTTCATAGGTGTTTAGTCAGTTAGTATGAGTGTGTGTCTGTTTTTCTATATGTCTGTACTTCAACCTTACGTACGTGTGTGTGCGTGTGCGAGTGCGAGTGTGGCGTGAGTGTGTGTGCGCGCGCGTGTGTGTGTGTGTGTGTGTGTGTGTGTGTGTCTGTGTTTGTGTGTGTGTGTGTGTGTGTGTGTATGTATGTGTGTGTGGATGTATGTGTGTGTGTGTGTGTGTGTGTGGATGTAAGTGTGTGTGTGTGTGTGTGGGGGGGGGGGGGTGTGTGTCTGTGTGTGTGTGTGTGTGTGTGTGTGTCTGTGTGTGTGTGTGTGTGTGTGGATGTATGTGTGTGTGTGTGTGTGTGTGGGTGGGTGTCTGTCTGTCTGTCTGTATGTTTCTGTGTCTGTAGACTATCATTCTACATACATTGAAGCGAATGCACACCAAACTTTAACACAAACAGTTCTATTTAATGAATTTTGTGGTCAAATGACTTGAAGAGAAAAACGGTGAATTTTATGGTAGCTCCTACACTTAATCCATCAAATAAGTTCCACTCGGGGCGGTTTAACATTATGGAAGGAAGCTACTACAGATATGGATCCTGCATCACATTGTGCAACCCTCTCTTGTTTTTTAACATTACATAACGTATCCTCATTAGATTAGTCCCTCTCATGGTCGAGGGTTGGATGTACAAAAGCACTGCATTACCCTCGTTAATAAATAATGTGTCTTGCCTTGTTCTGGCTGGTCTCTCTCTCTCTCCCTCCCTCTCTCTCTCTCTCTCTCTCTCTCTCTCTCTCTCTCTCTCTCTCTCTCTCTCTCTCTCTCTCTTTACATACACATACTCGTTTCAAGTATGTATTGTAGTAGAACTAGTTGTAAGAAAGGACCATTTGCTATTATTATCCTTCCGTAATAAAGTTTTCGAGTTCGATTTCTCCGTCTCTTGCTCTCTCTTTCTCTGCCCCCCCCCCTCTCTCTCCCTCTCTCTCTCTCTCTCTCTCTCTCTCTCTCTCTCTCTCTCTCTCTCTCTCTCTCTCTCTCTCTCTCTCTCTCTCTCTCTCTCTCTCTCTCTCTCTCTCTCTCTCTCTCTCTCTCTGGATACTTTCAGGTGGGGATCTGTTACACGACACTTGAGATTGCCACAAGTTCTCAAACGTCGTATAGTTGTGTTCTTTTATTCTACGTCGCCCGTCTTCGCAGCAGCAGAAAACAACTCGTCAAATTGAGTTCGAGGATTTATTCAGCATTCAATACATACAACTGCACAACGTAGCAGAACTCAAATAGAAGCTTTTTTAACATTCAAATCGCGCTGGCATATATAGTAAATACTCAATCTCGAGAATATTCCAGACCGAACACGATACAACTACATTATACGAGCCGTGCATGGACTAAACTAGCGACATTCTCTATGACGTACATCAAAAAGCGCCGACGCACTTAATCCGAACGAACGCCACGAACTCACGACTAAAACAGCATGGTAAACAACTTGTTTTGACAGGACTAGAAAGTTCACCTGCATTCTCGTCCAAGCATAAATATTGTGTTTACAAAATATAATATCGGTACTTTCCCACAAAGTACAAATAAGTCAACTACATGCAACACACAAAACTGAACCAAAGCTCAGCAACGGTAGCGTTTCCTAACATTACCCCCAACACCAGAAGAAATTTACCTAATTTCTTTCAATCATTGAAACGCTACCTGTACACATATTATGTATACATAACAGATTGAAATCCAGGTATGTACATTAATCTGTTGGAGAATGAACACCGTTTTACTCAAATACTCGGCTGAGAAAATCTGCTCCAACATTGTCTGAACCTTTGATCGATTCCACTCGCATATCAAAGTTCTGCAAGTACATCACCCACCTCATGATACGATTATTCACAAACTTCGCAGAGTTCAGGTAGGTGAGGGGTTTGTGATCAGTCTGAAGCACGAATTTCACCCCTTGGAGGTAGAGTTCAAATTTTTTGATTCCCCACACGATGGCTAAACACTCTTTCTCCATGGTCGAGTAATTCTTCTCGGCTCCTGACAGCTTCTTGCTGGCATAGCTGACCGGAAACGGTTTACCTCCATGCTCTTGCATCAGCATGGCGCCGATCCCTTCGTCCGATGCGTCTGTACGCAAGATGAACTCTTTGGCAGTATCAGGAAGGCGTAGCACCGGGTCTCGTGACATCAGGTCGCGCACGGTCTGGTATGCCTTCTCCTGAGCTGGTCCCCAGAGTATTCGGTTGGGGCATCCTTTCCGGGTCATGTCCGACAAAGGCGCCGTTATGGCGGCGAAGTTTGGAATGAACTCTCTGTAGTACCCAGCCAATCCAAGGAAGGATCGCACCTGCTTCTTGGTTTCAGGATGTGGCGCATTGAGGATCTTGGTGACGTTTTCCAACAAAAGCCCCTTCTGCTGGTCTTCCGTCAGGTCAGGTCCTAACTTGACGTCATCCACTCCCTCTTTCTTGTAGAGGTCTCCCAACTCCAGTAGTTCCTCACCGTCGAACTCGTCTAGTTTGGCTGGTTCTTCCACACTTGCTGCGACCTGTACTGCTTCCGGAGGTCTCTCCACATACAGTTTCAGGAGGTTAGCGTGGTAGATCTTGGACTTCTTGCCGACATTCACCTTGTAGTCGTTGATCCCTACCACGGCCTCAACCTCGTATGGGCCTTTCCACTGCATCAGTAGTTTGTTGTGATCAGTGGGAAGCAGTATCAGCACTTTGTTACCTGGTGTAAACTTCCTGTTTACGGCTTTGCGGTCGTAGTAGTGCTTTCCACTATCCTGAGACTTTCTCAAGTTTTCTCTCGCAATCTCGAGAGTCTCCTCCAGTTTCTCTCGCAACTCGAACACGTACTGGTAACTGTTCTTCACTTCAGGTGTGCCCACATCTTTCGTCCACAATTCCTTTAGTATCTGCATCGGGCCTCTCACGGTCCGCCCGTACATCAGCTCGAACGGGGAGAATCCAGTGGACTCTTGTGGCACCTCCCTGTATGCAAATAGCAAGGCATTGATGTAGCGATGCCACTGCCTTGGCTGCTCACTGCATAGTTTCTTCAGCATTGAATTTTTCGACCAGCCCATTGCACATCGGGTGATAGGGTGTCGTAGTCAAGTGACGAATGCTCAGCAGCCTGTTGACCTCTTCCATGCATTCAGAGACAAACTGTGTCCCCAGGTCTGTGAGGATCTCTTCAGGAACCCCAATTCTGCTGAAAATGTCCACAAGTGCCTCGGCAACAGTCTCGGTGTCAATTTTCTTCAGAGGCACGGCTTCTGGGTACCTGGTTGCATAGTCTACCAGGGTCAGTACCCAACGATGACCCGCTTCACTTGGCGGTTTGATCTCGCCGATGAGGTCAATGGCCACCCTCTTGAAAGGTCGGTCGATCAAAGGCATCTTCTGCAACGGCACTTTCGGGACCCTTCCTCGAGGTATGGTTTTCTGGCAAATATCGCACGATCGGCAGAATCGAGTCACATCTGCATGCAGTCCTGGCCAGTAAAACGCAGCCTGGATTCTGTCCGATGTCTTCTTGACCCCCAGGTGACCTCCCATAATAGAGTTGTGGGCCACCTCCATCACCTGGCGCCTAAGTGGTTGAGGCACCAGAACTTGACGTAATGGCTTCCCACCGTTGACTCTCGCGTGCTGGAACACTCTGTACAGAATCTTGGCCTTTACTTCAAAGTGCACAGTGCCTTCGCCCTTAGTCATCTCCTTGACAGGACGACTCCTGTACTTTGTTAAGGTCGAATCAGCTTCCTGTAGCTGAATCAGCTGATCCCTGTCCACGACAGCAGTTGCAGAGCTGTTGGTGACCCTGAGTGGCGTAGTTGTTTTGTCCTTCTTCGCCTGGGCTCTGGTCGTCACAGCGCTTACAACCTGCGGCTGGTCGCGGCGATGCACAGTTGCTCTGTCATCTCGTAACAGTTCGCTGATAGCTTCATTCGCGAATGGCAGTGGGTCTTCCTCCTCAACAGCAGGCTGAGCTGCGCCCATTCTCCATTCGACATCAGGGTCATCAGGACGTCTCGCACCCCCAATGTTCCCAATTAATAGATCGTACAAGGGCTTCTTCAGGCAGACGGCCTCAACTTCTCCGGTGAAGTCTGGAGTATCGATCTGGTCCTTCCCGTCAGTGAATGCTGGAAGTTTCGATGCCCTGTGTAGCATTTGCTGCTGGTTATCTCTTTGGCGTGGTGCCTCGTGCTCATTTTGAACACGCACCATTTCTGTCTGAAGCTCTAAGCGCTTCATCTCCATTTTTATTTGGAGCTCTAAGCGTTTCAGCTCCATTTTCCTTTCTTCACGCTGTGCTTCTCTTTCTCTTTCTTCACGCTCACGCTGCGCTTGTCGTTCTTCACGCTCACGCTGCGCTTGTCTTTCTTCACGATGCGCTTGTCTTTCTTTTTCTTCTCGCTCACGCTGCGCTTGTCTTTCTTTTTCTTCTCGCTCACGCTGCGCTTGTCTTTCTTCACGCTGCGCCAGCAGTCGTGTCTGGGACTCGACGAACTCCGTCAACTGCTTGCCTTTTAGTCCCAGTTCAATTCCTTTTGCCCAGAACTCAGCCATTCTGGTCTTTTCCGGTGCGTTCGTCTGTATTATTTCACAGCCACGAACGTAGACGAATGTAGTCTTCTAAAAGAACACAGTCTCTACTGCACCTCCGATGCTTCTCTCATCGCTGTTCACCTTCGTAGACGCAGGCTGCCACCCTCCTCGTCTAACGTGACGGCGCACTCTGCTCACGATACGTACACGACGTACCCCAGTCGTATTTCGTAGTATTAATGCACTAGCTCCGCGACGAAGTCCGTCTCGTCCAAACGGCAGCTAACCTCTGTAATCCCGATACACTCCGGCGTCGCTCACCGTACCGATCGAGCTGCGGCGATTACCAAACTCTTCACCAGTCACACCGAATCCACGGTTCCGTAGTCTCAATACTGATCCCTCAGGATACACCCGATTGATGACTACCTCCTGTGACTGTCTTGACACTGGTCCTTGTTACTGGAAAACCCTTGGCGTTAAACGTAGATCCTTGGCTTGGCCCCCAATTGTTACACGACACTTGAGATTGCCACAAGTTCTCAAACGTCGTATAGTTGTGTTCTTTTATTCTACGTCGCCCGTCTTCGCAGCAGCAGAAAACAACTCGTCAAATTGAGTTCGAGGATTTATTCAGCATTCAATACATACAACTGCACAACGTAGCAGAACTCAAATAGAAGCTTTTTTAACATTCAAATCGCGCTGGCATATATAGTAAATACTCAATCTCGAGAATATTCCAGACCGAACACGATACAACTACATTATACGAGCCGTGCATGGACTAAACTAGCGACATTCTCTATGACGTACATCAAAAAGCGCCGACGCACTTAATCCGAACGAACGCCACGAACTCACGACTAAAACAGCATGGTAAACAACTTGTTTTGACAGGACTAGAAAGTTCACCTGCATTCTCGTCCAAGCATAAATATTGTGTTTACAAAATATAATATCGGTACTTTCCCACAAAGTACAAATAAGTCAACTACATGCAACACACAAAACTGAACCAAAGCTCAGCAACGGTAGCGTTTCCTAACACTCTCTCTCTCTCTCTCTCTCTCTCTCTCTCTCTCTCTCTCTCTCTCTCTCTAATTACAGGCCTATTTCAATCCTATCACCACTTTCAAAACCCTTGGATAAACATATATATAAACATGCCCTAGCACATTTTGATAAAAACAATTTATTCCATCCAAATCAATCTGGTTTTCGCAAAAAGCACTCATGTCATACAGCTCTTATAAATCTAATTGATCAATGGCTAACCAACATAAATTCCAACAAATTTTCTGCAGCACTGTTTGTGGATTTTGCAAAGGCGTTCGATGTTATTGATCATTCTCTTCTCATCAGGAAATTGTCAATATATGGCATGCAATGCACCACCATTAATATTCTTGAATCTTTTCTTTTAAATAGAAAACAAATTACATTTACTAATGCATCATATTCAAATGAAAGTACTTTGAAATATGGGGTCCCACAGGGATCTGTTTTAGGCCCATTATTGTTCTCCATTTATGTCAATGATTTACCACTTTGCATAAGACACTACTATTCATTCTAGTCACCATTCCATAAATTATTTGTCAAAAACTCTCCAAGAAAGCATTGATGCACTCTTGAATTGGTCAGAGTTAAACCATATGTCTCTTAACCATACAAAAACAAAATGTATGCTAATAACCACAAGACAGAAACGACACAATCTATTATCGAGCATTCCACCTCTTTATATTAATAATCAAGTATTGGAAGAAGTGTCTTACCATAAAGTCCTTGGTGTAAAGATTGATAATAATTTATCATGGCATGATCACATTGATTACATCTGTAAGATTGCTTCCCAAAAAATATATCAGTTATCAAAAATAAAACATTTCTTGAATTTCAACTCGCGAAAGATTTTTTTTTACAATCACATCTTGTCAAATATTGATTATGCATCCACTCTATGGGATTGTGCAAGTGCTAATGTTTTGAAACCTTTAGCCAGTCTTCACAGAAGAGCAGTTAAGCTTATAATGCTAAAAAATCACACTCCTTCAGAATCTGATTATAAAAATTTGCAAGTATTACCATTTCAAAAAAGATTAATGTATAATAAAGGTGTTATGATGCATAACGTGATGTCAGGATATGCACCGGAGACATTACGTGATAATTTTATTTTGAACTATAACAGACTAAAAATCATAACACCGACTCCACGTATTGACCTTTTCAAATCAAGCCTTCTTTATTCAGGTGCGGTCCTATGGAACTCACTGCCTATTTTTCTTAAGCATAAAACAAACACAGACAGCTTCAAAAAAAATTATATGTCGCACATAATGCAACTAAACATGTGCTGAATGGTTCATCAATTCATTTAAAATGTATGTGCATGTTAAACAAAATTATAATAATATGCAGATCTAAATTAAGTTATGTTAAAAATTGACACTTGGAAATTGTACTTAAAATGCAGCATGACAATTTATTTTTTAAATTTGTATCTGTATATACAGTTATAATGTATTAAGTTTGATGTGATAGTTCTTTGATTATATTGTTTTCTGTTCTTGTTGACCCTATATTAGGGCGAGGGCTGGATGTAAAAAAGCAATATTCTTGCTTATCTATTACCCTTGATAATAAAGATTTTGTCT
>NC_090247.1:70069248-70106748 GCF_037325665.1 Littorina saxatilis
GTTATTTCCGAAAATCGTCTATTTAAATCCATTAATGCACACTCCTTCCCGTGTGAACAGTTCGGCTTACTGTCCCAGATGTGGCCAGTCTTTATAAGTGACCCTCCACCACGAAATGAGTCGCATGTCACCTTTGCATGATTTTCATATTTTTACATTTTCCTAAAGAGTTGTTTATGCTCTATCCAGTCAGTGGTGAAACCCGTTTTAGAAAAGAGCGAAAACTGTTTCTTCTTCTTCTTCGTCGTTCGCTCAGACAGCAACTCCGGAGGCCCTGATGAAGGCTGCTGTACGCCGGAGGCTGAAAACTGTTTGAGTTATAAGCCTGTGACTAAGGTAACCCTTACACTGTTACCAGACACTCCCCGGGCTTATATTAAGCCTAGCGCAGAACCGCGCGAGGTGACATGCGACTCATTTCGTGGTGGAGGGTCACATATTGGGTACAACCATCCCCCCCACATGGTCATACACCAGCAATAAAAAAGCCAAGGCGTTCGCTGTGCACATTGGGACACTTTTCATGAATTCAAGCCACAAGCGGCTTTTAAGAAAGTAATTCATCAATAAATGTTATCTCACCACAGCAAGCAGTCAGAGTGTTGACTGTTTATATGTGTCAACGTGGAGGGGAGGTAACCGGTCTTATAACATGTAAAAGTCTAGCTAGTCCCCCGTTTCTTACAGGCGAGATTGCGGGCGGGGACGTAGCTCAGTTGGTAGCGCGCTGGCTTTGAAGCCAGTTGGTCGCTATCAGCGTGGGTTCGATCCCCACGTTCGGCGAGAGATTTATTTCTCGGAGTCAACTTTGTGCAGACTCTCTTCAGTGTCCGAACACCCCCGTGTGCACACATGCGCACGAAAAAGATCCCACGTTCACAGTGAAAGTCTCAGGGCTTGGAAAACACGAAGACACGCATGCATCATCTCTCGTCTCCGATTATCATGATCGTATTTCGATACTTTGACGAGACAAACCCAATGCTGGTGTGTCGAAGAAGACAGCCATGTGCACAGCGGGCTTGTTCGAATCAAAGTATCACACCATATCTTCAACGTATTACCAATACATGTCCCAATATAGACCAGTTGGACGTTAAACCCTAATAGTCAGTCAGTCAGGCGAGATTGGCGAGTGGGGCGAGGAAGTACCGTTTCGTGGGCACTTCTCGCCGCGAGGGACGCTAGGATTTTCGCCTCGAACGCTAGGTAGCTTTGGGCTTGCTCGCTTGGCGAGAAAACATGGCGGCGACACTGCTGCCAATCCGATTGGCTGTAATCATGGCTGTTTACCGACCAGTGCAGTCGACCTTTTTGGTGTCAACCAATGGTGTTTAATTCTTGCGTAGCTAGCCATCAGACCGTTTCATGCACACTCTCGCCTCCTAGCTCCGTGAGCGGCTAGCCCAAAGAATAACTCGCCTGAAGGAAACACGCGTCAGATGTGAGATGGGTAGCCGAACAGTTTCACGGGAAGGGTTATGCCTTCAAGGGTGGTTGATGGTTGGTTAGTTTGATATCTTTCGTTTCATTTGGTTTATTTCAACGTAGTCTCAGGTAAGAAGTGCAAACCTCTCCTTTTCTTTGCACAACTTCCCCCCCTCCCCTTTCTATCGCTTACTTACTTCTAAACTTGGTGGGGATTTCCATTGATTTTTGCTAAGTTTAAGGGATAATTGTTTGCGGTGTCTGCGTTAATTCTTATTTTGTGTGTGTGAGTTAATTAGTTGTTGTGTAAGCTTAAAAGCCTTATTGGCCAACAGCCAAATAAAAACAAATCTATAGCATCGGGCTGATATACAGGCACGCGCATTTTTCACAAGTACGCATAAAGACAGAAAGAGAGAGAGAGAGGGAGAGAAGTTAATGAAATATAAAGAGAGATAGAGAAAGAAAGAGGCTGCCGAGAAGATATAGACATAGAAAACTAACAGAGAACGAGAGAGAGCGCGAAAGATAAAACAGCTGATAGTCAATATATGCATCGTACCAAGTGACTTTTCCTAAAAAAAAAAATTAAAAAGAATTGAATCCAAAAAAATTATGTTGTTTGTTTTTTGTTGTATGTTGTTGTTGTTTTGATTTGTTTGGTGTTTTTTTGTGTGTGTGTGTGCACAAAGGTGGTTTTTTTTTCTCCAGAGGCACAATTCATTGGATCCGATTTATTTTTCTTTGAGCGCAGAACAGTAAATCCCTTAGAACGGACTAATAAGATTTGAGCGTCTCTTGGGTAAAGTCAAAACAAAACAAAATGCCCTCCTTTCTGGTTTTATTGGGTGCAAACCCAGTGTTCATGGGATTGCACTGCAGTTGCAGACACTCGGTGGCATTAGACTTTTTTTGATGGTGGTGGTGGGGGTGGTGGTGGTGATCCTCTTCTGAGTCGAGTGTTTTGAAAGCATCTAAGTAGGTCAAGGAAAACTGTTCATTCTTTTGTCACTCTATAGTTCGATTCCTTTGTTTGGTTGGTTGTTGTTTTGTTGTTGTACCAAAGTATTAGATATTTACTGTTTCAAAAATAAAATAAAACATTAAAAAAACAAGAAAAGTAACGTTTATGGAACATTTTATTACAGACAAAATGAAACAGTTAAAAACACTATGACCAATCGGGCATTAAAGTGGATACACAAGATACACAATAGCGTTATAGTAAATGGTAATTGTAATTTTGATTCTTGGTTTTGAAATTGTAGCTGTCTATCTGTTTCAGATTTCTTTCTTTTAAAGATCCAAAGATCGAGTTTCTAATGAAGTTTGTTCTGTTCTGTTGAAAATTAAGCGTTAACGTAATTTTCCTTGTTATGCATTATCTTTTTCATTCATGATATTGGAACATTAGTGGTCTATCCGTTTCGATTTTTTGTCAGTGTCCCTGAGGCTTCCCCAAAACCGCGTCGTACGCAGGATGAGAAATAAAATCCGACTGGAGACCATCCCTCTTGTACTCTCTAGAGTCTGGTGTCCCAATTACTTACTTTACTTAGGCCCGTTGCCCCCAGCGGAGCAAAGGCCATTGACGACATTTCTCCATTGCACCCTGTTCTGGGCTGTTCTCTCCGCTTCTGTCCAGCTGTTGCCTTGCCTCTTCAGTTCTGCCTCTGTGTCACGTCTCCAGCTGTTGCCTTGCCTCTTCAGTTCTGCCTCTGTGTCACGTCTCCAGGTGTTGCCTTGCCTCTTCAGTTTTGCCTCTGTGTCACGTCTCCAGCTGTTGCCTTGCATCTTCAGTTCTGCCTCTGTGTCACGCCTCCAGCTGTTGCCTTGCCTCTTCAGTTCTGCCTCTGTGTCACGCCTCCAGCTGTTGCCTTGCCTCTTCAGTTCTGCCTCTGTGTCACGTCTCCAGCTGTTGCCTTGCCTCTTCAGTTCTGCCTCTGTGTCACGCCTCCAGCTGTTGCCTTGCCTCTTCAGTTCTGCCTCTGTGTCACGTCTCCAGCTGTTGCCTTGCCTCTTCAGTTCTGCCTCTGTGTCACGTCTCCAGCTGTTGCCTTGCCTCTTCAGTTCTGCCTCTGTGTCACGCCTCCAGCTGTTGCCTTGCCTCTTCAGTTCTGCCTCTGTGTCACGTCTCCAGCTGTTGCCTTGCCTCTTCAGGTCTGCCTCTGTGTCCCGCCTCCAGCTGTTGCCTTGCCTCTTCAGTTCTGCCTCCGTGTCACGTCTCCAGCTGTTGCCTTGCCTCTTCAGTTCTGCCTCTGTGTCACGTCTCCAGCTGTTGCCTTGCCTCTTCAGTTTTGCCTCTGTGTCACGTCTCCAGCTGTTGCCTTGCCTCTTCAGTTCTGCCTCTGTGTCGCGTCTCCAGCTGTTGCCTTGCCTCTTCAGTTTTGCCTCTGTGTCACGTCTCCAGCTGTTGCCTTGCCTCTTCAGTTCTGCCTCTGTGTCGCGTCTCCAGCTGTTGCCTTGCCTCTTCAGTTTTGCCTCTGTGTCACGTCTCCAGCTGTTGCCTTGCCTCTTCAGTTTTGCCTCTGTGTCACGTCTCCAGCTGTTGCCTTGCCTCTTCAGTTCTGCCTCTGTGTCGCGTCTCCAGCTGTTGCCTTGCCTCTTCAGTTTTGCCTCTGTGTCACGTCTCCAGCTGTTGCCTTGCCTCTTCAGTTTTGCCTCTGTGTCACGTCTCCAGCTGTTGCCTTGCCTCTTCAGTTCTGCCTCTGTGTCACGTCTCCAGCTGTTGCCTTGCCTCTTCAGTTCTGCCTCTGTGTCACGTCTCCAGCTGTTGCCTTGCCTCTTCAGTTCTGTCTCTGTGTCACGCCTCCAGCTGTTGCCTTGCCTCTTCAGTTCTGCCTGTGTCACGCCTCCAGCTGTTGCCTTGCCTCTTCAGTTCTGCCTCTGTGTCACGTCTCCAGCTGTTGCCTTGCCTCTTCAGTTCTGCCTCTGTGTCACGTCTCCAGCTGTTTCTCGGCCTCCCTCTCTTTCTTTTCCCCTTGGTGTCCCTATTTGTAAATGCAAATGTCTAACAAAGACATTGTTACTGCCAGATTAAAACTATAGGGCCATTCGGCCATTTCTATTTTCGAGTTATGATATGAGTTATCGGAATGAGCTTTTGTTGAGAGTTTGGTATTTCTTTCTTTTTTTGTATTTTTTGTTTGTTTCTTTTTCATGTACCCCCTTGGGGTTTCTTGAATAAAATTCTTTGCCTTGTTGGTCCAGACCCGACCACCTATTTCATAACTGTCTAGAAACATTAATTTGTTTGGAGACTTTTAATCATTTCTATTCTGTAGAGTCTGGTCTCTCTTTTGGGTCATAAAATGAAATCTGATACCGCAGGATTTCAGCTTGGAGGATTGTGTGGTATTAATTTGTAAAGTTCAGTATGACGGTAAATGCCTGTATCGTTCTCAGATTTCTGTACACAGCTTACAATACAATACAATACAATACAATACAATACAATACAATACAATACAATACAATACAATACAATATGCCTGATAGAACCGAATGTCATTTTTAGAGTACATGCGTATTCAAGGCACATATGCAGTCCTTTCCGTGACTCACCATTATAGATGTGGCCAGGCTTGTACATGGGATAGGAACCACTCTTCACTTGGACACATACCACAACTCAACATCATGACTGTTTCCTGTGCATAGTATGCTTTTATGTAAGTTCTGTTTTATTGTCAGACTTTTTATGTGTAACTGTGTGTCTATTACTTACATTACGTGGTTTTGGGGGGGGGGGGGGGGGTTTCTCATCTTTTTAAAAACAATTTTTCTAGATTATTTTATATAACTATAAGTGGTTGTGACGTCTGCTTCTCGTTCTAGGGCTGATCAGTGTTTATAAAACAGAGACAAGTGCAAAGAAGTAATAAGAAATTTAATAATTCTGTACTTTCAAAAACATGCACGTGATCATTCTTGCAGACATCAATCCCTTTCTCTTAGAACCTTCAAATGAAAGTTTTATAGATTATGATTTCTCTGGTGTGATTTCACACACACGTAACAACATTGTCTTTCTTCTTCTTGTTGCGTAGACGTTTGATATCGAAGCGCGGAACGTACTTCTTCTTCTCGTTGCAAATGTATTTCAGTTTACACAAATGAAGATATGAAGGTGTGTTAATGTTCACAAAATATAAAGTAGACTACTCATCATGATAAACTCGATCTGGGTGACACTTGGGGACGTTGGTGGTTCCTTCCGTGGTTACCGCTGACGTTGCCCTTCCCACAGTGTTCACACGACATCATTTACATAAGCATTGTACACCCCTGTACACTTGCACCTTCTGCAACACACACGTGCAATATCTGTTATTATCAAGTATGATTTCCATCGATATCATTCCATTTGTTTCTCTAAAACAAACACAGAAACAAGAGTTCACAGACTGACACAAACACATGGAAAATGAACAATACCTGTGTTTTCCTGTGAATCAATAATGTTAAAATGTATTAGCGTGTTTTACCTGCGGTTAGTGGACCTTTGGAGATCGCAAAAATGTGGAAATCCGTCCACGGAAGGTGAAACATATGCTAGTGCAATCTACGTGGCTGCGTTGATTGCTGCCATCTTGGAGTCAATGAAACGGTCAGAGCATTGCATCCTAGCAACCTCAACTGAATATATGTACAGTTCATATTCACGAATTAATACCAATGCACGCTGTTTCCTTTTGTTCTCTTCGTTTAAATTTCTTTCCATGCAGATAAACAAATTCTTACCTTGTACTAGTTTTGGACTAATGGCGCGAGCGTTGACGTCATATGCATACAGTGTCGTCATGACGTAGTCTCGGTCATTTAACCTCGTTTTGTGTACGCAACTAGTGAAGTCTCGATTAATATGAGAGAGGGAGTCGATACACGAATTCCATTCGTCACATAACCCCATGGATCAAGATAATTATCCTATCCCAAGTAGATAATTATTCATCGTACGACGCTCTGCTCATATAATCTGCACCGTGGTTGTCCTTCCCGGGGATAACACGTACGGTGAACTCGTATGGCTGCAGTTGGAGGGCCCATCTCATCAGACGAGGGTTGTTCGGTTGTCGTTGGAGATGTTTGAGTGGGCGATGGTCTGTCTCAATGGTGAAGTGTTTCCCGTACAGATACCGTTCGAACTTTCCCACTCCCCAAACTGTAGCTAGGCATTCTTTTTCTACGGTGGCGTACCTACTTTCTGCTCCGTTGAACTTCTTGCTTTGGTACGCAACAGGTCGTAGAGTCTCTTCGTGCTCTTGCATGAGAACAGCACCCATTCCTTTGTCGGAGGCGTCCGTCCTTAGCACGAAAGGTTTGCTGTGGTCTGGCATACACAGCACAGGTTTCTGTGAGATTTTCTCTTTGAGTGTCTCAAAACTCCTTCTCGCTTCGTCGTTCCAGACAAGCTTGTCTGGGTTGAACTTCTTTGTCAGGTCGGTTAACGGAACAGCTATGTTCGCGTATGACTCGATGTAGGATCTGTAGAAGTTGCAGAGTCCTAGGAACGACGGTAGTTCCTTCTTCGTGGTGGGTGGGAGAGCGTCTTGAATCTTCTTGATCTTGTCGCTTTCTGGCCACCTTTTTCCACCTCCCACTTCGTGTCCGAGGTACGGCAACTCTGTGTAGCCTATGTAGCACTTGGAGGGTTTTGCCGCCAAATTGGCTTCTTGTAGCCTCTGTAGTACTGCCTTCAGAGCTGACATGTGCTCTTCCCAGGTTTCAGTTGCTATAAGCACGTCGTCCATGAAGTGGTGGACGTCTTTTCTTCTGATTGGATTGAGTAGCTTCCTCATCATGCGGTTAAACACCCCTGTCGCTGTTTTCAATCCAAATGGCATGTTGGCCCAACGAAATTGGCCCGCTGAAGTTGTGAATGCCGTCTTGTCTCTATCCTCCTCCTCTATTGGGATCGCCCAATATCCTTTCGTCAAGTCAAGCTTTGAAAAGTATTTCGCCTTTCCTAAACTTTGAAACAGATGGTCGACATCGGTGATGGGTTCAGCGTCGAACACTACCACGTTGTTCAGAGCTCTCAGATCAGAACAGAAACGGTACTTTCCGTCCTTCTTCTTTATCAGGACGATGGGAGAGTTGTATGGAGAGTTTGCAGGTTCGATGACATGCAACTTCAGCATTTCTTCAATTTCCTTTTCGACAGTTTCTACCATGGCGTGAGGTATGGGTCTGGGTTTCACAAAGACTGGTTTCTTCTCTGTCACTTCAATGGAACATTTTTCCAGGTTCGTCGTCTTTGGAACATCTGTTAGGAACTCTTCAAATTCTTCACAGATCATCTTCGCCTCTTTGACCTTTGCCTCGTCCAATTTCTCGTCGAAATGGATGTTCTTCACATTTTCGGTTCTTTGAGTTTCTAGGAGGGGTAACATCTTCTGAGTGTCATACTTGAAAATGTCATCGTCCATCGTGTTGTCCTCTTCCATGACAACAGCCACGACCTCTTCTCCTCCGTCTTCTTCATCACTTTCTTCTTCGTTTGAAGCAGGAACACTCGCTTGGGCAGATGAACTGGGATTGGGAGTGGCGGAACTCAATTCCCGTTCTTGGTACTCCTTGATGAGGTTGATGTGGTAGATCCGTGTTCTTCTGCCAACTTGGATCTTGTAGTCGAATTCATTCAACTTTTCCACAACCTTGTAGGGGCCTGACCATGTAAGTTCCAGCTTGTTGTTCTTCACAGGGCGTAGAAGTAGAACCCGTTTTCCGACTTCTATTAGGTAGCGGCAGTCAAAACTTGGTTTTGAAGTGAGAGTGAATGTTTTGTGATGTCTTGAAAGAAAAATAAAGTACAAGCAAAACACAAAAAAAAGTAAGTGGATACCTTTATTAGTTCCTGAGATTTTGATATTTTAGTACATACGCTGTCGCGACTCTGCTTAAAACTGTAAAATAGGGCAACTTCAGCAGCATGTGGGTACCACATAGTTATCCTCAGCCCTTTCAACTTTTCAGGATCTGTTATCAGCAACCAAGAATAGAAAAAACACATAGTTCTAGCCCTCTAATCTCATATGGCTTCTGTCAGCAAGCATGCAAACTTCACGAAAAACACAATTAAACCCATCGCAAAATTGCACGGGAGGGCAACTTTGGGTCATCACAATTCACACAATATGTATAGCAGCTGTCTGAAACTTTCACATATTCCAAACAAATGTGTGTAGAACATGGCTATTTTTTTTCAGACAGCTTAGTTCAATGCTTTTGGAGTATAAGAGCCTCAAAAATGTCAAAAACCTCAATTTGTCAAGCGGAAAAACAGGAAAATTACAGTTTTTCGCACTTCAAGGCCAATAATTAAGAAACTATTTAAGATACAACGAAAAATTTTGGTGTGTAGATAGATTACAGTGTAATCTTTACAGACATCAGTAAAATTCAGTGTAATGTTGAAAATAATCCCCCAAGAGTGGACAACCCCCCCCCCCCCCCCCCCCAGAGGGGGGTAGCACATTTCAGATTGAAATATTTCAGAAACTACTGAAAATACAGCCATGATTTTTGGTGTGTAGATTGATTACAATGTTATCTTCACAAATATGTGTTCAATCAAGTACACTACATTGGGGTGTGCACGTTAAAGATCCCACGATTGACAAAAGGGTCTTTCCTGGCAAAATTGTATAGGCTTAGATAAAAATGTCACTGTTATCCCTGCGCCTTGAATATGTGCGCGATATAAATTGCATAAATTTTTTTTTTTTTAAATTAAAAAAATATATATATAAATCCCTGCGCTTAGAACTGTACCCACGGAATATGCGCGATATAAGCCTCATATTGATTGATTGATTGAAGTAAGATCTAGAGAATACTACATGGCTTGCTGTGTCGTACCAGATTTACACGAGTTGTTTTTTGACTCACATGCGAAGCAAAAGTGAGTCTATGTACTCACCCGAGTCGTCCGTCCGTCCGTCCCGGCGTCCGCCCGGAAAACTTTAACGTTGGATATTTCTTGGACACTATTAAGTCTATCAACACCTGATGTGGCCTGATGGTGTATGGTTACAAGATCTCAAAAAACATGTGCGGCAACTTGACCTCACTTCAAGTTCAAGGTCACAGGGGCCGTAATTGTTGTCTTAAAAACGGCCATTTTTCACATTTTCTTCTGAAGTTATCGAGAATGGCAACCTTAGCTATGTATGCTATACAGGGCAATGTAAGCCCTATCTTTGGACACCAGTTTGGTTGACCTTGCTTCAAGGTCAAGGTCGCAAGGGTCCTTTAAAGTTGGATTGTATACATATTTTGAAGTGACCTTGACCCTGAACTATGGAAGATAACTGTTTCAAACTTAAAAATTATGTGGGGCACATGTTATGCTTTCATCATGAGACACATTTGGTCGCATATGATCAAGGTCACTTTGACCCTTATGAAATGTGACCAAAATAAGGTAGTGAACCACTAAAAGTGACCATATCTCATGGTAGAAAGAGCCAATAAGCACCATTGTACTTCCTATGTCTTGAATTAACAGCTTTGTGTTGCATGACCTTAGATGACCTTGACCTTGGGTCAAGGTCACATGTATTTTGGTAGGAAAAATGTGTAAAGCAGTACTTAGTGTATGATGTCATTGCTAGGTTTAGTTATTTGACCTTGACCCTGAAGGTCAAGGTCATGTAAAGGTCAAGGATGTGAGTCGTATGGGCTTTGCCCTTCTTGTTTAAATAGTGAACTGCGAAAGCGAGCTGTTTACTATTTGAAAAAGCAACGAGTGTAAATCTGGTACGACACAGCAAGCCATGTAGTATTCTGTTTATCCTACATTATATACTTCTGTGCCAGATCTAACTAAAAGTCACCGACAGCGATATTGCCTTTGGATCAACCGCTTTAGAACTTCAAACCACTTTACTCAATTTGACATTCATTCCTCCGCCATGACACACACTCTCAAACTAGGACAAAGTAGTTCGCCTTTGTCAACACTGTTAAGTTTAATATTCGAACAATCAAAACCGAGTACCTGCAAAACCGGTAAAATCCGTTGCGTTGATCGCGAGTCATGGCGGAGTATTCGAGCGAAGCAATGGTGACGCACGCTTCGAGACAATTTGTGGAAGAAATCAAACCCATCACTTCAAAATATACCAGATAAAAAGAAAAGCAGTGGCCACAGGATAAAAGAAACCAAAAGGAACAACAACAGCAAAGCATATCCTTCCTCGATAGGATTAGCTTGACCTTCCGGTTTATCCCATGTACTACTAATTTACATAGCTTGACCTTCCGGTTGACCTCATTTACATGATATACACACGTGTGATTTGAACGATTTTTATCTCACGGTTATCTCTCTCACGTATGTGGGATAAATTTACTAACATTGTTCACAGTTCTCTGGGGAAAACTAAATTCTTGCAAAGTGCACAGTCGGATGAGAAGTGACAGTCAAATGCATATATACCCCTTCTTCAAAGTCAGTCAAACAAAGTTGTCAGTCAAGTACTGCTTGAAACAGGTGTACATGGCAGGCAGGTTTGCTGGAGATTCGACTGTGAATGTTCTGCCAGAAGAAGAAAATGGTGCAAGCACAATGTTGTGTCCAAAAACAACCGATGCAGGAATCTGGCAGAAGTCAGCGATAGGTTCTCCTTTTTGTGGAACGATATCAGATCGAGCACCATGCCATTCACAAGTTCTGATGGACGGTCAAGGTCTTCCAGAAGGTCCGGATTGAGCAGGTGGTTTCTTGTGATCCTATGTTTCAGCAAATGAACCCCAACATTCCGGCCCATGATGCAACGCCCTGCGTCGATATCCAAAAATGCTTCTAGTTCTAATCCAGTCTTATTCCCCAGCTTTGTTGCTTCTTTCACTGTTCCCTCAATTTCTGCCTTGATTTCAAGTCCTTGCAGCAAGTTCACTCAAACACTTTGAGGAGAAATTAAACCAGGTCACTCCAATCCCTCCCTGTTTCCAACCGAAGCAGATCCAGCTGCAACAATAGCTTGTTGGTCAGTGGTACCAGCTGAAGTTTGGGTGGTCGACCTCTTCCAGTTGCTGTGAGTGTGAAAGCAGACTTCATTTGCTGGAAGTGAGCATCATCTGTAACACGCACAAACAAAACAAAAATGTAATACTATGTTCATAATATTTTTGTACTGAAACCATGAAGGCTACCAGTAAGTTCGTCACGCGGTAGATTCGTCACCCGTGACGAAATTACTGGCAGGGGTGGGCGGGTGTTAAGCTTAGAGCTTATGCTTTCAGATGTTTGATTTGTGGGAGAGATTCAAGATTCACTGACATTTTTTAGAGAGAGAGAAAGAGAGAGAGAGAGAGAGAAAGAGAGAGAGAGTTGTTATTTTAAAACCCGAGATCTACTCATTGTGCAGTTCTCAACTGAGCAGTTTTCAGACGACACAGTCCGAGCGTTGTTATTTTAAAACCCGAGATCTACTCATTGAGCAGTTCTCAACCCGAGATCTACTCATTGAGCAGTTCTCAAAAGCATGTAGTCTGAGAGAGGGAGCGAGAGAGAGAGAGAGAGAGAGAGAGAGAGAGAGAGAGAGAGAGAGAGAGAGAGAGAGAGAGAGAGAGAGAGACGGACGGACGTACATACACCCATATCCATGACACGCACGCACACACACGCACGTACAAACGCACAAACACTCACACACACCATCGCACACACACCCACACACTGACTAACACCCACACACGCGCGACCAAGAGAGAGAGAGAGGGAGTCCTATGACTTCAACCTCACTGTCAAGGAGGCAGAGAAACTCAATGTGAGGAGAGGGAGGGGTGGAAGGAGGTGAGAGAGAGAGAGAGAGAGAGAGAGAGAGAGAGCCGCGCTCGGACTACTGTGGCGAAGTTACCGGGACCGGTGACGAATCTACCGTGTGACGAACTTACTGGAAGCCACCATGAAGGCCTGTTTACTTTCAGTTTTACTTTTGTCCCAAAACAAAAGTTTGCTTTGTTTTTCTGTCATGTATTTGGTTATTTTTTAACTCGTTTCTAATTTATTATATCACCTTGCTTGTCATGAGAAACAAATTAGTAATCACACAAGTTTGATGGACCATAAACTCTGATTAACTGGGGGGAAAAGGAAGAAGGAATGGAGATGCGCTAGGGTCAGTGCATGTAAGCTACGCTACTCGTTGCTAGGCCTAGTCTTGCACTTCCGGTTTTAGCAAAGGAACAATTATTCCTTTTAATCCTAATTTAATCCTCAAGAAAACAACAACTGAGAAACAAAAACCATCGGAGTAATAATTCAAGATTAGTTTGAAACAAATATATCACATGTACGGCGAAAGGCAAAAAATAACTTAGGTCGTTTATCGAGTACCCCCATTTCAACACCCAATACAAAATGACCCAGCACAAACTACTATCATCAAAATGAAAACTACGCACTCAAAACGCTAAATTCAGCAGAATGGTTCGACAGATCAACTTCTAAACACTAAATGAACAGAAAAACATCAACACTTACCAAGGATGGGTTTGATTTCTTCCACAAATTGTCTCGAAGCGTGCGTCACCATCGCTTCGCTTGAATACTCCGCCATGACTCGCGATCAACGCAACGGATTTTACCGGTTTTGCAGGTCCTCGGTTTTGATTGGCTCGCGCTTCGCGCGCATGAATCTTAAACGGAAACTTCCATATTTGGAGGATTCACAAGAAATCGGACTTTCTAGCGCATCTTTTACGACTACGATCGTTTGAGTTGTTTTTAAGTTACGAAAGGTTAAAGTTGGGCAATTTTTTATTGTCCATGTCTAAAATCCACCATCGATTTAATCTAAAAAATACCCCCCCTAGAAAGAAAAGGGACTCTTTCTTTAGCAGTCGACACTGGTTTCCGATCGTTGAATGAAACTATTTTTAGAAAATACAACGCCGAAAGGGAAACACCACAAAAAGTTGAAGAGCAAGTATAGTAATGGCGGTCGCGTCACGGCTGTCCGAAAATCCGGAGAGAGTATTTGTGATTCACGCACACGCATTCAATCCAAGCACATTTTGCAAACAAATGGCATGGGGTAAAAGACAAAGAATCCAACTTCATTTCTGTAGTTTCCATTTTCAATAATATGCCATATATTGAAAGCTGTCGGAAATTGAAAACGTGTTATTTTCAGCACAGATCTCGCTTTCCCGCATGGGACTAGCGTTACTGCCGCTACCTACTTCTATCGTCCTTGGTTTCGTTTTCTTGTTGAAGAAATGGGCTTGCTTGCTGGCCGCTTTCTTCAGGTTCTCACGTGCCACGTTGCACGTTTCTTCTATTCTGTTCCTGAGGTTGACTACATATTCCGCTGTAGTCTTCTGCTCCCCTGAGATTTCTTCTTCGGTCCATGTTTGGCGCAGCACTTGCATGGGTCCTTTGACAGATCTCCCATATAGCAGCTCAAACGGCGAAAATCCCATGCTTTCTTGTGGAGCTTCTCTGTATGCGAACAGGAGGGCGGGGATAAACGTGTCCCATTCTCTCGGTTGATCGATCGCTAACTTTTTCAGCATGCTCTTCAGTGTGGAGTTGAACCTTTCGACCAAACCATTCGCTTGAGGGTGAAACGGTGCAGTCATATTGTGTTTGATGCTGAGAAAGTCGTTCACTTCTTTCATCAGGTGGCTGGTGAACTGTGTGCCTTGGTCCGTTATCACTTCATCTGGGATTCCCAATCTAGTCCACATCTCCCAGAGAGCTTCAGCTACGGTGTCTGCTTGGATGTTTTTCAGGGCTACAGCTTCGGGGTATCGGGTAGCGTAGTCAACAGATACCAAGATATATTGTTTCTTGCTCTCCGACATAGGTTTGACCGGGCCGATGATATCCACCGCAACTCTCTTGAAAACCGAACTGATGGGTGGCATCCTTCCCAGAGGGACTTTCTTTGTCTGACTTTTCGGTGCAGTTCTTTGGCATGTGTCACAGGACAAGCAATACCTACGAATGTCTCCTGCACACCCTGGCCACCAGAATTCTGCTCTAATTCTTTCAGATGTTTTTCTTTGACCTAAGTGTCCTGCCATGGGGTGATCGTGACCAAATGAAAGAACTTTGTTCCTGAGTTTCTTCGGAACGATTACTAGTGAACGGTCGTTTCCGTGGCGATCTTTCGTTGTTCTATACAGGATTTCTTTCTTGTATGAATACCGTATCCCATTGATCCCTTCTGGAGAGTTGGCAAATTGCCTGATGGTCTTCAACGTAGGGTCACTTGCCTGTTCTCTCTTCAGATCAGCTGGCGAATACAGTCTTTCTTCTTCCTTGACTCCCTGTTTGTGACTGCAGCTTGGTTTCTGGGCGTCTACTGTCGCTTGTGCTCTCGTGGTAACAACAGCTGCCGTCCCAGGGTACCACGCTGGGTCTCGAACAGGATATGTGGGAGTCAATTTCTTCTCTTTACCTAGTCCATACCATTTACCTATGAGGACAGGGTAAATTGGGTCGTCCATCACCGTTACTTCTGTCTCGGAGACAAAGTAGGGTGAATCGATGTGCACCACGGCGGTGTGGTACATCTTCTTGGAGTCTTTCTCTGCCAGAGTAGTCTCCTTCATTTTCGCTGAATATGCCTCCTTTGGCACAAACTTCTTGCTGACAATGATACCAGTACATCCAGTGTCTCTCAAAGCGTTGACAATTGTTCCATTCAGCTTCACTGGTACCACTTCGGCGCATTTCTTTTCCTTGCAATTTCCGCAAAGTTTTTCTAAGAGGATCGGTGTCTCAAGTGTATCTTTCTTCGATGAAACTGCACCTGCTGTGTCTCTCTTGTTTGGACAAAAACGAGAGACATGCCCTTGCAATTTACAAATGAAACAACATCCAGATGCTCGCAGTTTCTCTCTCTCGGCGTCACTCAACTTGGCCTTTAGAGTTTGATTTGCGGGTTTTGTTGATGGAGCAGCTATTCTTGTTTCTTCTTGGGGAGAACGACGTTTTTCAGGCTTGACGTACGTTGATGAAGTTTTGACGTTCGATCTAGATTGTTGATATGTGTTGGCTATCATCCCAATCTCTTTGGCGCTCTTAGGGTCTCTATCCCTAATGTGAACGGCGAGGTCAGGAGGAAGGGTGTCCAACACCTGCTCACGGACCAACAAATCTTTGAGATCTTTCACATCTTGGTCGCATTCTGCTAATTCCACCCACTTGTCTAGATACCGTTCTAGCTTCGTGATGTGCTCTTTATACGTGTCAGTGGCGCTTTTCTTGGTTTGGCGAAACTTCTTTCTATAATCTTCGCTAGTGAGTTGGAAGCCCTCATACAAAGCGTGTTTGAGAGTGTCGTAGTCATTAGCGTCTTCCTCGTTCAGCTTTGAGAAGATGACTCTCGCCTTACCCTTCAGAAAGTACACTACACGTGAAGCTTTTGCTGTATCACTCAGGTTACAGTCTCGAGCATAATGCTCGAACTGATGGAACCAGCTCTCGATGTCATCACGGTCGTCTAGAAAAGGAATCTTGGGCTTGAAACCATCATCTTCGCGAATACGTCCTGGCGAGTTGTTGTTCCTGTTGCCCTCTTGGTTGGCGTTCTGGATTTTCAACTGTTCCAGTTGGAATTGTCGTTCAGCGTCACGTTCTAGCCGTAGTCGTTCAGCGTCACGTTCTTGTCGTTCAGCATCACGTTCTAGCCGTTCAGCTTCACGTTCTCGTTCCTCGCGATCAAGAGTTTGTTGCTTCTCTTTCTGATCAAGAACAAATGCACGCAACTCGGCTCCTTCTAACCCCAACAACTGTCCTTCGGCCATTAGCTGTCTAGTCAACTCTAGCGGATCTACACTTGTGGACTGAGACATATTTACAGGTGACACGTCCGTGCACGCCTGTGGATCAACCTCTTCGTCGTTACGGTTGCTGTCAACTTGAAGAGAGAGATGAACACTCTCTTCTTCGTCAGCAGGAATTGGTAACGAGTCTATCACCTCTTCCCGATCGTTACCGACAGTAAGGGTTTTTCTTTCCTTCTTATCCGTGGTCACTATGGGAAGAGATTTGTCGGCCGGCTGTTTCCGTGCCAACTGGGCTGCGATGGTGGACTTTCTAAAATTATGAGCTGGAGAACTGTCGTCACTCATAAGTCACCTCGCGTATTATTCCAAAACGTACAAAATGTATGTTGCTCAAACACCGTCGAGCTACTAAATTTCGGATCAAATTACAAAAAGAAACAGTCGGGCATCGCCTTCGTGCACAAAATGCAAGTCCTAGTTTAGCTCTACTTCTACTGTACTTTGAAATAATTCTTCAACGTATGTTACGTTACGTTTCCACACAACCACCCAAAGAGTTATGTTTCCACGTTCTATCGTGAGTCAGTTTACTTCTATCTACCAACGAGAACTTACACTGTAAACTTTATTTGACTCTTTCTGGCGAAAAGATCAATCTTTCACTCGATCGAACGTTGAATATACAAGATGTATCAACTCAACTGTCAATTCGCATCATTTACTGTGTAGATTAATTTACAGCCACTTCTACAGCAAGTAAATACGACTGATATCCACAAGTCGATTATATAGGGCTTCACAGGGAAATACAGGTATTAATCCTTACCTCTTAGGTACCTGACTCCCACCAACCTCCCGCGTAATTTAGAACAAACTAAGGGGAATGATGGTTCCGATAGTACGTGCAAGAATACTATCACACTGATGAATTGGAACACCACAAATAAAATTGGGAGCTAACAAATCAAAAGTGGTCTCGCTAAATATTGATTTTTTAACGTGTCGTTTCAGCTGACAACACTTCCAGTTTTTATTTTACCGTGTGATAGGGCACACGTTGAGTTATAGATCTGTGATAAGTAATATAACTAAAGGTAAATAAATAAAATTATATGATGAGACGATGGCGATGAAGTACGAACATTTACAATACAAATCGACATGCAAGAAACCTACAGCAATTTTGAAACGAGAAAAATTTGGAACGGCTGGATCGAAAGTAAAACGTTGATTCAATATCCCGTGACTCGAGCCCCCATTGTGACGTCTGCTTCTCGTTCTAGGGCTGATCAGTGTTTATAAAACAGAGACAAGTGCAAAGAAGTAATAAGAAATTTAATAATTCTGTACTTTCAAAAACATGCACGTGATCATTCTTGCAGACATCAATCCCTTTCTCTTAGAACCTTCAAATGAAAGTTTTATAGATTATGATTTCTCTGGTGTGATTTCACACACACGTAACAACATTGTCTTTCTTCTTCTTGTTGCGTAGACGTTTGATATCGAAGCGCGGAACGTACTTCTTCTTCTCGTTGCAAATGTATTTCAGTTTACACAAATGAAGATATGAAGGTGTGTTAATGTTCACAAAATATAAAGTAGACTACTCATCATGATAAACTCGATCTGGGTGACACTTGGGGACGTTGGTGGTTCCTTCCGTGGTTACCGCTGACGTTGCCCTTCCCACAGTGTTCACACGACATCATTTACATAAGCATTGTACACCCCTGTACACTTGCACCTTCTGCAACACACACGTGCAATATCTGTTATTATCAAGTATGATTTCCATCGATATCATTCCATTTGTTTCTCTAAAACAAACACAGAAACAAGAGTTCACAGACTGACACAAACACATGGAAAATGAACAATACCTGTGTTTTCCTGTGAATCAATAATGTTAAAATGTATTAGCGTGTTTTACCTGCGGTTAGTGGACCTTTGGAGATCGCAAAAATGTGGAAATCCGTCCACGGAAGGTGAAACATATGCTAGTGCAATCTACGTGGCTGCGTTGATTGCTGCCATCTTGGAGTCAATGAAACGGTCAGAGCATTGCATCCTAGCAACCTCAACTGAATATATGTACAGTTCATATTCACGAATTAATACCAATGCACGCTGTTTCCTTTTGTTCTCTTCGTTTAAATTTCTTTCCATGCAGATAAACAAATTCTTACCTTGTACTAGTTTTGGACTAATGGCGCGAGCGTTGACGTCATATGCATACTTGAACTTGAACTTGAACTTGAACTTTACTATGTGGTAGGCTGTGTAGCCTTTACATAGGTCCTATTCACGACTTTCCGACCTTGACATTGTAGTGGGGGTCAAGTGGGCGTCGGCATCATTGTCCAATCAGAAATTTTGATGCGCTTCCGCTTCCTGTCCCGCCCAGTCTGCGCAAAAGAAATGGCGCAAAACTGTTTGCGCGAAAAAGGTGATGAAAAAAAGAACACAACCTGGTTTGATAACCAAATGATTGCGACCTTGCATTCTAGCATCATTTAATGTGGAACAACGACACATCTGATAAACAAATAGCCAGTTTGTTACCAACATGAGAAACTAGGGTTTAGAATCGAAGCGGTAAAACCGGACGCTGTTTGTACACGTAAATCCGGAGAAGCTATCGAAGTAGGTGACATGTCGTTTCACTCCGAGTGTGCCAGCACCGGCCCTCTACCCGCCAAACCCCCACTAGGCAGGGAAAGTGATTCGACCTTGCATGACTGCAGGGCAAGTTCGATTTTGCTAGCTAAAATTGCTGCTAGTGCTGCCTTGTCTAGATCTGGAACTTTTTCAATTGGATTTTTTTCTCTATTATACTGGAATAAGTGGGTGCTTTTCTAGATCTAAGCATCGACCGAATTAGATAAAGATGTTCCTTGCATTGCATTCTCCTAAATCTGTTATTCTAACCAGTTTGTTTAAGAATATAATTGTTCGTTTTTTTTGTTGATAAGCTTACACGATTTTTTCTTTTTTAAGTAAGTGGTTTCACACGTACAACATGAGACCCACATGCACTAGACAATGGAAGTTGAGGTCCTCGTTCAATACCACAAATGCCAGTATTATATTTCAGACTCCTTTTGGAGGAATGTGTGGGGTTTGGGTGTTGAACTTGAAGTGGCAGATTGTTTGCACAGGTATGAATGTTCGTACGTTCGAACGTGCACACATGTATGCAGGCATTTGTTTGTCAAGCAGGAACATGCAACATTTTGTTGACCGTATGTGAGTGCGTGTGTAATAAAACCAACGACAAACAATACAAAAAGCTCCAGCTCTGCTTCTTCACCAGTCACAGACGCATTGCGTTGTTCAGCTTTCCAGAAATATATTAACTCAGTCAGAACCCGCTTCATGAATATTTTATTTCAGGAAAAAGTCAATCGAATCTACACAAAAAAAGGTTATTGCGTTGTTCTGTCTTTGAGACTGTATCACGTAATATTGAGCTACTAGAAGAAACATGCCTGTGGCATAGTTTGACCCAACAGATAGAGAAGTCAACAGAGGTATTCTGCCGTCAGCAGCTTTATTGCTGTTTTGAATTTGATCTTGCATAATTTTATTACATAATTTTGCAACACACAAAGAAATCGTAATTGAATATTTTACGCAAAATTGAATAATTCGCAAACATGTTTGTATGAAGAAATATTATTTTAAGAAAATATGAGTGTGAGCCACTGAGGATGGACGTATTTTGAGTGAAGTAGCAGAAATTCTTTTTAAGTTCTTTAGCTACATGCACACGTTCTGTTAATTACGTTCTTAGCAGGGAGATCCAGATTAATAATACTGCTGTGACAGGTTGTGGTTTCCATACACACTTTGAATACAGGAAAACAAAAACAAAAACACAGTTAAAAAAAAAATGTGCACATAGAATTAAATCATTAAAGTGTACAGAATAAAAGCAACATATGTACAAAAACAAATCTCGTGGTTCTCTTGTCAAACCCACTGTAGTAAGCACAGAATAGGAGAGAAGATTTTGGAGAAGGTGGCTTTACCTACTGAAGTAAATGATCAAGAGGATTCTAAGCATCCAGTGCTAAAGCTCTCAAATCACAAGACATACACACTTGTTGTGGCTATCCGAACTGTTGATTTAAAAAAAAACATACCTACAAATTGAAAACATCTATTACAAAATTATATATATTGTATGGATCTGTCTTTGTAAAATATACTGTACAGAAAATTTTAAATAATCTGCACAAATCTCGTGGTTCTCTTGTCAAGTAAAAAAACCCAAAAATCCCTGTGTTTTGTCTTGTAAATTATACTTTACTAAATGTGTACAGTATTCTAAGAAAAAAAATTCTTCCTTTTTATCATATCAATTGCCTCCCTTGAATTTTTTTTGTAAAATAATTCTGAGAAAAAAAGCTTTCTATTTAAAAGCAGTGCAATCAAGAAAATGGGTACAACCTGTGTGTATACCTTTATTCCTTATTCTTTTTATTTAATTGAGGATGTCACTACGCAGTTTTACTGATTTAAAAAAAAATTCGCTTCAAATTATCTCCCTTGAACAAACACTTCTTTTTACAATTAAATTTTGTTTACACGAAGAGGTAGTTTTAAGGGTATATACAAGAAAAAAATATTGCAACCTTAGATGTATTAACATTTGGACTAATTCCATAAAAAAAAATTCAAACTATAAATGATAAATCAAAATAAAACAGATTTTGGGGCTGTACACAAGCTAATAGGATTAAACACGAAAGTCGTACCCAAGAATCGTCAAATACTTTTGCTAACAGCTATACTTTAAACATAAGAAAATATGATCTGCATCTCTTGTTATGAAGATGATGGCACTGGTCCACCGAAGTGCATGCCATATATGCTTTACTGTGCGCTCTCCCTCTCAATGGTCTTTCTCTGGCTGACTCGATTCTGAGGAGATAAAAGAAAACACATTCAGTACAAGCTGTAAAAAATAACAACAAAACTAGTATTACTTAAAGTAGCTGCTGGTTTCTGAGTATTTGATTGAAGGCCCAATCCGACTTGTAAGAAGTTTGCCCGACTGTCGCAGATTTGGTCAGGTAATTGCATGGAGTAAAATCATGCCTCAATTTGGTAACATACAAACTGCAATATTCTAAGGCTCTGAGTGTGAGAATACATCGGCGCCACTTTTTAAAAACTTTCTTTTTGTGTGTGCGCATGTTTTAGTGCCAAAAATGAAGAGGCCGATTGCTCTCTCTGCAAAACTTGTGTGAAGCTTCAGAGCTCTATCAATGGTTTGAAAGAAAAAACATACTTTTCCATTTTTGACGTTCTTGTTCCCTTCCCTGTGAAATTTACTGTCCGTAGGTTACCGGATTTTGTTAATGTCCGTGAAAACCTCAACTATTCATTGCTGAGTGCCTAGTGATAGCTATCCCCCCCAACGACCTAGCACTGCTGAATCCTGATTCTTCCCATTGTTTGATTCTGTAATGAAATTGTGTAGTTGGTAGTTATGTGAGCTTCTTCTTGGGGTGGTGGGGTGGGGTGGTGGGGGTGGGGTGGGGGGTGGGGGGGTGGGGGGTGGGGGGTTGTTATTAAACCATCAGATTACAAAGTAAGACTTCATTGTAATGTGCAGATATTTGTTCAGGTGCCCACGATTTTCTATGTGAAAACATGTTGCTAACTAACATGAACCCAACCATAGCAACATGTTTTCAAATTCTCATCAGGCAATGACACAACACAGAACAGGTGGGAGAGACATAATTCAATTTACTCACCTTCTTTGCATTGTGAGACTGGCCATATGAATCTGCTGAAGTAGTTCCTGCACATATTTAATCAAATATGTATCTTAATAACGTGTTAATATCGCTTGTTCTAGCAAATCAGACTTGACAGTTTTCTGAAGGCTTGCACAATTTAAGAGCTTGCCTGTCCCCAATCATTACAATAAGAAACAACATCTAGTATGCAAGTATTTTCAGGGTATGAAGGTTTTAATATAATGTCGGTTCTTCTGGGGGCATGGAGAAACACCTTACACAAAGTAGAACATACACAACAAATTTCAAACAATTGAGGTCACACCATAGTTTTACTCACAAACAAACAACAGCAATACAATAAACAGTCTGCAAACGCCTACATGTTGTCTACACTAGGTATAAAGAAACAAAGAAGCACATGAAGACGGGCTTTGTCAAGTAGACCATTATAGCGAATGAGCAACAGCTGATGATCCAAACCACCAAATTGACATGATTTCCCCTTATTCAGTTTGTGATTGTAGTCATATTGACGATGCATGACTTCAATTTTTCAAAGTAAGTCTCTTGGTGCGTTTACGGATACATTCATTGTCACAATTACGACATGATAATGTCTAACCTGGGTAAACTTCAATTCATGACTTTTTTCAAACTGGCATAGAAATTATGAGCATACCAGAATTATTTTCCTGTTAGACTGTCTTCTTCTTTTTCTTCTTCTGCGTTCGATATTCAATTCATGGCTGTCATATCGTCAGGTCAGTGGCTGCCATGAAGTCTGCAGTCTTCAGTGTCGGACTGTCAAATGATATTGTAAATAACATAATTTTTGGGTAAAAAATCAAAAGGTATGAGAAATAATCCTTACTTTTTTTGTAATAACCCTCACCACCAATTGTTTTATTTCATTTCCATTTTAACAGATTTAGCACCTCTCCGAAAGCCAGAAATACACTTTAAATCCCCCCCCCCCCCCCCTCGGCCCCCCCTTCATAAACTAATTAAATAACTAATTAAGGAAAAAAATCCTTACATCATAAAAAATCAGAACCACCAAAACCACCCCCCACCCATCCAATAAAACCTGAATACAAAAACACTTAAAAAAAAAAAATGAAAACATTTAATTCCACTTACAAAATATAAAAGTTGTTATGCTTTATTTTCATTATCTGTTTACAAACACATAAATTGCTGTGCAAATCTTTTTAAAAACATCAATGCCTGAGACACCAGTAACCTGTTTATAGTGTTGACCTTGTAGCTTTTCAGTTTAAGAGGCTGTTCTGGAATCTGCACTAAAGTCAAACATAACCATGAATACCGTGGGAAAAATATTACATCACCAAGACCGAAAAAATAACACCAACCGACACTCCTCACCCTTATTTCACCCACTATGCCAACCCAAAGACTGGAAAATAATAATCAAATACAGAATGAACAAAAATGCTTGATTTCATTTCTTCAATGATAAGTTGAAAATCTTCATTCTTCATAATATTGTTATTGGCATAATGTGTAATTGCCACAATTTACAGAGTTTAATGAAAAAATGATGCGATAAAAATCAAAGTGAAAACATTTGTTTATAAACTGATACCTTATTTACCTTGTGGCTTGCATTGTGTGCCCCATGTTTAGGAGCGGCTCAAACGTCCTCTGCTCCTCAGTCTGCAAGAAATTAAGCGATGGCCTGAAGGAGAATGGAAAAAAATCCTTTGTCAGCACCATGTGTATGTGTGTGGGTGGGTGTGTTAGATAAATAGACGGGGGGGGGGGGGGGAGGTGCAATAGCTACCATGCCTAATGCAGTCTGCATAACAAGTGCAACACTTCTACAGAGCTTTTATGATACAAAGCTTCAAATAAGAAACACATTACAATCAAATGAAAGCTGAGCCTGTCATTGCAAAATAAGGAATATACAACAATCCAGTGGCATGTAAAATATTGTTCCTTCAGAAAGATGGCTCTGACAGCAGAAACAATTTAACTTGAAGTTTGAGTCCAAAATTATTTCTCTACATTAGTGAACGTACTTGCAGTAATACCCCTCACACATGAACTATTCACAGACTGAATAACAGTGTGTTCCCAATGTTGCTTCCGTGTATCGGTTAGATCCATCTCGGTTAGATCCATCTGCAGAGTACGGATTGTCATCCGTTTAATATTAAAAAGGAAAAACAATCAGAACTTGTCATCAGTGATCAACCTACCTTGCAAGAGTGGGGTGAAACACTCACTTCCTGCCAACATGTCTGCAAAAAAAAAAGAGGAAACAATACCAATGGAAGCTTAAAATGGTTCTTTTGTTCAATATGTGTACACGTGCTTCATTTCTGGGTTGAAAGTGTAAAATATATCGATGGATTGATAGAACAATATTGCCTCAAGTTCACCGCACCAAAAAATACTTATCAATCTTCTTCTTCTTCTTCTGCGTTCGTGGGCTGAAACTCCCACGTACACTCGTGTTTTTTGCACGAGTGGAATTTTACGTGTATGACCGTTTTTTACCCCGCCATTCAGGCAGCCATACGCCGTTTTCGGAGGATGCTTATCAATCAACATTGTCATCACTCGATCAGCTATTCCATCTCTTTCATAAGTGTGTGTGTGATGGTGTGAGCGTGTTTGTGTACGTGTGTGTGTGTGTGTGTGTGTGTGTTTGTGAAACAAGCGTTGAAAAACGTATGTTTACCTTGCTCTAGATCTACCGACTTTCGTAGGCGGAGACTTCTCTGCCGTGACAGCGGCTTCGTTTCCCTGGCAGAATTCAACATCTTGTACAGATCTGCCGGTGATTTTCTTTTCCTCCGCTTCGTGAGTCACTTGATCCACAGATTTAACGAACATTGAATGTTCTTTTAGTTCTTGTGACGGAAGTAAAATCAAGGAATTAAGTGGGCATTCCTGAGTCCTCTGCTGGCTTCATGTCCACAAAGTAAATCGCACAAACCTGCAGGGTTTGGGGGTTAGTTTATTACTTTGAAGAAGAACAGCTAGTCGTCGCTGCCCGTTCAGCATTCTTCGCGCGACCTTTGTTTTGCAGAGGAAGGCATATGCAGTTTTTTTCCTGATGAATGTTGCCAGGGTGCACAAACTGAGAAAGCATTCCCGATTTTCCACAATTTTCTACTTCTTTACAGTCTTTTGCACAACATGATTTATAACTGCCGGTGTACGTCTAATTCATGATGCCAACCTGACAGCTGGGTCAAAAGTTACGTTCGAGAAAATACTCGTTGAACTAAGTTCCAAACGAATGTCAAGGCCAGTTCTTGACTGGGTTTGAACTGAAGTTGGGCTCCGAATGGAAATAAACACTTCCTCCAGCTGCGCGACCCATTGATAACAACAGTTGGAACTGGTAGGAAGATGAACAGGTCTTGCGAACTGGCTACACACTGTTACGGTTCAAGTTTAAGTTCAAAGTAAACACTCAACTGAGGTTGCAGGTAATGGCGGACTTGACTTCCTTCATAACCAAATACAACTGTATCACTCTTCTGACAAAAACACGCAAATGCTATGTTAAACCGGAAAATACGTAAACCGGAAAAGGAAGCGCATCAAAATCAAAATGGCAGCCCCCATGAAATCCGAAAGGTCACGGAAAAAAGTCGTGAATTACTAGACTGTAGACTGTATACAGTGTCGTCATGACGTAGTCTCGGTCATTTAACCTCGTTTTGTGTACGCAACTAGTGAAGTCTCGATTAATATGAGAGAGGGAGTCGATACACGAATTCCATTCGTCACAGTGGTCGTTGTCTATGAATTGTTTTAAATGCTTGTATGTTATTTCTTACGAGAAAACTTTTTATGTAAAATGTTAAATTTTAATGTCTAATGTAAAGCGCCATGAGACGGCCATTCGGCACTGAACAGCGCTATAAAAAGAATGTTTTATTATTATTAGTAGTAGTAGTAGTAGTAGTAGTAGTAGTAGTAGTAGTAGTAGTAGTAGTAGTAGTATAAGAAAAGGAAGGAATTTATTTCATCACAAACCACTACCGTCTGATAAGAAATACATTCATCAAAAATTCATACTATGCACAGAAAGCACCCGGACTGTTCATTTCTTGGTATGGACTGGGTGGCCGAGTGGTATGGACTGGGTGGCCGAGTGGTATGGACTGGGTGGCCGAGTGGTATGGACTGGGTGGCCGAGTGGTATGGACTGGGTGGCCGAGTGGTATGGACTAGGTGGCCGGGTGGACTGGGTGGCCGAGTGGTATGGACTGGGTGGCCGAGTGGTATGGACTGGGTGGCCGAGTGGTATGGACTGGGTGGCCGAGTGGTATGGACTGGGTGGCCGGGTGGACTGGGTGGCCGAGTGGTATGGACTGGGTGGCCGAGTGGTATGGACTGGGTGGCCGAGTGGTATGGACTGGGTGGCCGAGTGGTATGGACTGGGTGGCCGGGTGGACTGGGTGGCCGAGTGGTATGGACTGGGTGGCCGAGTGGTATGGACTGGGTGGCCGAGTGGTATGGACTGGGTGGCCGAGTGGTATGGACTGGGTGGCCCAGTGGTATGGACTGGGTGGCCGGGTGGTATGGACTGGGTGGCCGAGTGGTATGGACTGGGTGGCCGAGTGGTATGGACTGGGTGGCCGAGTGGTATGGACTGGGTGGCCGAGTGGTATGGACTGGGTGGCCGAGTGGTATGGACTGGGTGGCCGAGTGGTATGGACTGGGTGGCCGAGTGGTATGGACTGGGTGGCCGAGTGGTATGGACTGGGTGGCCGAGTGGTATGGACTGGGTGGCCGAGTGGTATGGACTGGGTGGCCGAGTGGTATGGACTGGGTGGCCGAGTGGTATGGACTGGGTGGCCGAGTGGTATGGACTGGGTGGCCGAGTGGTATGGACTGGGTGGCCGAGTGGTATGGAATGGGTGGCCGAGTGGACTGGGTGGCCGAGTGGCATGGACTGGGTGGCCGAGTGGACTGGGTGGCCGAGTGGTATGGACTGGGTGGCCGAGTGGACTGGGTGGCCGAGTGGCATGGACTGGGTGGCCGAGTGGACTGGGTGGCCGAGTGGTATGGACTGGGTGGCCGAGTGGACTGAGTGGCCGAGTGGTATGGACTGGGTGGCCGAGTGGTATGGACTGGGTGGCCGAGTGGACTGGGTGGCCGAGTGGTATGGACTGGGTGGCCGAGTGGCATGGACTGGGTGGCCGAGTGGACTGGGTGGCCGAGTGGTATGGACTGGGTGGCCGAGTGGACTGGGTGGCCGAGTGGTATGGACTGGGTGGCCGAGTGGCATGGACTGGGTGGCCGAGTGGACTGGGTGGCCGAGTGGTATGGACTGGGTGGCCGAGTGGACTGGGTGGCCGAGTGGTATGGACTGGGTGGCCGAGTGGACTGGGTGGCCTAGTGGTATGGACTGGGTGGCCGAGTGGTATGGACTGGGTGGCCGAGTGGCATGGACTGGGTGGCCGAGTGGTATGGACTGGGTGGCCGAGTGGTATGGACTGGGTGGCCGAGTGGACTGGGTGGCCGAGTGGCATGGACTGGGTGGCCGAGTGGACTGGGTGGCCGAGTGGTATGGACTGGGTGGCCGAGTGGACTGGGTGGCCAAGTGGTATGGACTGGGTGGCCGAGTGGTATGGACTGGGTGGCCGAGTGGACTGGGTGGCCGAGTGGTATGGACTGGGTGGCTGAGTGGCATGGACTGGGTGGCCGAGTGGACTGGGTGGCCGAGTGGTATGGACTGGGTGGCCGAGTGGACTGGGTGGCCGAGTGGTATGGACTGGGTGGCCGAGTGGACTGGGTGGCCGAGTGGACTGGGTGGCCGAGTGGTATGGACTGGGTGGCTGAGTGGACTGGGTGGCCGAGTGGTATGGACTGGGTGGCCGAGTGGACTGGGTGGCCGAGTGGTATGGACTGGGTGGCCGAGTGGTATGGACTGGGTGGCCGAGTGGCATGGACTGGGTGGCCGAGTGGTATGGACTGGGTGGCCGAGTGGTATGGACTGGGTGGCCGAGTGGACTGGGTGGCCGAGTGGTATGGACTGGGTGGCCGAGTGGACTGGGTGGCCGAGTGGTATGGACTGGGTGGCCGAGTGGTATGGACTGGGTGGCCGAGTGGTATGGACTGGGTGGCCGAGTGGTATGGACTGGGTGGCAGAGTGGTATGGACTGGGTGGCCGAGTGGTATGGACTGGGTGGCCGAGTGGACTGGGTGGCCGAGTGGTATGGACTGGGTGGCCGAGTGGACTGGGTGGCCGAGAGGTATGGACTGGGTGGTCGAGTGGTATGGACTGGGTGGCCGAGTGGTATGGACTGGGTGGCCGAGTGGTATGGACTGGGTGGCCGAGTGGTATGGACTGGGTGGCCGAGTGGTATGGACTGGGTGGCCGAGTGGTATGGACTGGGTGGCCGAGTGGTATGGACTGGGTGGCCGAGTGGTATGGACTGGGTGGCCGAGTGGTATGGACTGGGTGGCCGAGTGGTATGGACTGGGTGGCCGAGTGGTATGGACTGGGTGGCCGAGTGGTATGGACTGGGTGGCCGAGTGGTATGGACTGGGTGGCCGAGTGGTATGGACTGGGTGGCCGAGTGGTATGGACTGGGTGGCCGAGTGGTATGGACTGGGTGGCCGAGTGGTATGGACTGGGTGGCCGAGTGGTATGGACTGGGTGGCCGAGTGGTATGGACTGGGTGGCCGAGTGGTATGGACTGGGTGGCCGAGTGGTATGGACTGGGTGGCCGAGTGGTATGGACTGGGTGGCCGAGTGGTATGGACTGGGTGGCCGAGTGGTATGGACTGGGTGGCCGAGTGGTATGGACTGGGTGGCCGAGTGGTATGGACTGGGTGGCCGAGTGGTATGGACTGGGTGGCCGAGTGGTATGGACTGGGTGGCCGAGTGGTATGGACTGGGTGGCCGAGTGGTATGGACTGGGTGGCCGAGTGGTAACGCACTGTCTTGCGCTCGGAAGCGAGAGGTTGCGAGTTCGACCCTGGGTCAGGGCGATAGCAATTTTCTCCCCCCTTTCCTAACCTAGGTGGTGGGTTCAAGTGCTAGTCTTTCGGATGAGACGAAAAACCGAGGCCCCTTCGTGTACACTACATTGGGGTGTGTACGTTAAAGATCCCACGATGGACAAAAGGGTCTTTCCTGGCAAAATTGTATAGGCATAGATAAAAATGTCCACCAAAATACCCGTGTGACTTGGAATAATAGGCCGTGAAAAGTAGGATATGCACCGAAATGGCTGCGATCTATCTGGCCGATGTGAATGCGTGATGTATTGTGTAAAAAAAAAATTCCATCTCACACGGCATAAATAAATCCCTGCGCCTTAAATATGTGCGCGATATAAATTGCATAAAAAAATTAAAAAAATAAAAATCCCTGCGCTTAGAACTGTACCCACGGAATACGCGCGATATAAGCCTCATATTGATTGATTGATGTGTTCTTATATGGGGTCTTATTCACTGTGAAAGCTTAGCGAGACTTGAGACGGTGAATCGAGTTGTTAACACGGGAATGAGTGTGCCATTAACGTACCGAACTGCGTTCGCGCGTATTTGGATGTCACAACCTACCCCAAGTTCCACTGAGAGGAAGCAGGAACGAACAACATCGCATCAGATTACAAACTCCCCAGACGGAAGACGAGAAAGATAATAGAAGGGTCATCACTCTCAGACGCCTTTGTGATTTGTCTGAATTCTCTCCCCTATTTTTTTTTCGTTACAAAAGTTTCAAAATATCTTGTGAGTTTTACTACGCATTCGTAAGTGGCGATCAAAATGAAATGATTGTGGATTTATTTATTTTTTTTGTGGAGTCAATTTTTTCTCCTCTAGTTTTTTTTTTTTTTTTTTTTTCTCCCAGCCAGGACTGAGGAGCACGACCCGAAAGTGGGTGCCACCCACACGGGAGAGATCAAACCGCGGGTTCTGATTGGTTTAAATCACGACACATCTCAGTTTCAACCAATCCAACACTGCGGGTGGCTCCGGTTTGGGTGGTAACTTTGTCGTGTACCTCAGCCATGGCTGCTTTTGGTGCAGAAAATACGGTTCCATGCGCAGTAACACTGGTGCTAGTTGCAAAAATAATTCAGAGAAAAATGCTCAGTCTGCACAAAGGTAGCAGAGGGTAGATTATGGTTCCAAGCGGAAGGATGCTAGCTTTTATCCTTGTGAAATCGTGGACCCGTTGTGGTGTATACAATCGTTTGCACGAGAAGGCATGTACCTTTAAAGAAAAACAACATTATGAAATAGGTCGTCTGGTTCTGGAGAAAAGTACCTACCCCCCATTCTCTCTCTCTCTCTCTCTCTCTCTCTCTCTCTCTCTCTCTCTCTCTCTCTCTCTCTCTCTCTCTCTCTCTCTCTCTCTCTCTCTCTCTCTCTCTCTCTCTCTCTCTCTCTCTCTCTCTCATCATTCTCATCTTCTGAAGTGAGTTTATATTACTGCTTTAATTTGAATTTTGATTATTTAGCGTTTCTGTTTTAGTATAATTTGAAAGTGTGACAGTGTTTTGTTTTGTTTTTTTACATTTAGTCAAGTTTTGACTAAATGTTTTAACATAGAGGGGGGAATCGAGACGAGGGTCGTGGTGTATGTGTGTGAGTCTGTCTGTCTGTGTGTGTGTGTGTGTGTGTGTAGAGCGATGCAGACTAAACTACTAGACCGATCTTTATGAAATTTGACATGAGAGTTCCTGGGTATGATATCCTCAGACTTTTTTTCATTTTTTTGATAAATGTCTTTGATGACGTCATATCCGGCTTTTCGTGAAAGTTGAGGCGGCACTGTCACGCTCTCATTTTTCAACCAAATTGGTTGAAATTTTGGTCAAGTAATCTCCGACGAAGCCCGGACTTCGGTATTGCATTTCAGCTTGGTGGCTTAAAAATCAATTAATGACTTTGGTCATTAAAAATCTGAAAATTGTAAAAAAAATTACTTTTTTTATACAACGATCCAAATTTACGTTCATCTTATTCTCCATCATTTTCTGATTCCAAAAACATATAAATATGTTATATTTGGATTAAAAACAAGCTCTGAAAATTAAAAATATAAAAATTATTATCAAAATTAAATTTTCGAAATCAATTTAAAAACACTTTCATCTTATTCCTTGTCGGTTCCTGATTCCAAAAACATATGTTTGGATTGAAAACACGCTCAGAAAGTTAAAACGAAGAGAGGTACAGAAAAGCGTGCTATCCTTCTCAGCGCAACTACTACCCCGCTCTTCTTGTCAATTTCACTGCCTTTGCCATGAGCGGTGGACTGACGATGCTACGAGTATACCGTCTTGCTGCGTTGCATTGCGTTCAGTTTCATTCTGTGAGTTCGACAGCTACTTGACTAAATGTTGTATTTTTGCCTTACGCGACTCAATTTGAAAGTGTGACAGTGTTTTGTTTTGTCTTTTTTTCGTTGCAAGGACATATTGTAAAAACCAAGCCTTAAATCTTCATCCTTGTAAAATAAAGTTCAGCTCTCTCTCTCTCTCTCTCTCTCTCTCTCTCTCTCTCTCTCTCTCTCTCTCTCTCTCTCTCTTACCTTACTTTTTGCTACCATTTCCTCATAATCTGCTGGTTTGGCCAAAGTGCAAGTGTTAACTTATCGCTGCACGGGGAGTGCGTGGCAATCTTGTTCAAGTTGTTGCCTAGCGACGGTGACTTCAAATTTCAAAGATTCGCCTGATAGGCCACAGGGCGTTCAGTGCTATCGTTCCGTTGAACTTTCACTTTGAGGGGCTACGACAACTTTTGATTTTTAAAAAGTACACACATTTTAAAACTATTTAGAAAAAAAATATAGTCTGGAAACAGGTCTCTTCACACGTTGTCTACCTAATTATCGTGATCACATTGCTTTAAAGTTGACATCTTTTTTTCTCCAGAATTTTCACAAATAAAATTCAAGGGAGGCAATTGATATCTTAAAAAGAAGAAAACTGTACAAATTCAATTAAGTAAATCTTGAAAATAAGACACGATCCAGACTATATCTTTAAAATGTGAGTTCTTTTCAAAAAATCAAAAGTTAGTGTCACCCCTAAAAAGTGAAAGTATGTTTTGTGTTCTGAAAGTTTTAGCGATGATTGACTTGTGGCCTGTGAGAAATGATAGCTCCCATGACGTTGAGCGCAAACCAGGATTGTGAAGGCGGGGCGCTCCTCTCTATTTACTGCAATTTCCAATACAGACTAAGATTGAAAAAGAAGCAAGACAAAAAATTCTGTGCTTGGCAAATGAAATTGAGGAAAATGTAATCGTGTAAAAGGATCACAATGATGTGATGCCAAATTAAAAAGAAAGGGATTTTAATTGGTTCTAATTGTTCGTTGTAAAGAACTGTACACCATACTACTGAAACCGATATTATTTTGTAGAGACTGGAAATGACCAGCCATTACGAATGCTCTTCTTGTTACATTTTGTCAAGTTTTGACTTAATGTTTTAACATAAATGGGGAATCGAGACGAGGGTCGTGGTGTATGTGTGTATGTACGTGTGTGTGTGTGTGTGTGTATGTGTGTGTGTGTGTGTGTGTGTGTGTGTGTGTGTGTGTGTGTGTGTGTTGTGTGTGTGTGTGTGCGTCTGTGTGTGTGTGTGTGTGTGTGTGTGTGTGTGTGTGTGTGTGTGTGTGTGTGTGTGTGTGTGTGTGTGTGTGTCACAGTGTGTAGAGCGATTCAGAGAAAACTACTGGACCGATCTTCAAGAAATTTCACATGAGAGTTCCTGGGTATAATATCCCCGGAACTTTTTTTCATTTTTTTGATAAATGTCTGTGATGACATCATATCCGGCGTTTTGTGAAAGTTGAGGTTAATCAGTTACTTTGATGCCCAACAGCTTGACTTAATGTTTTTATATCGCTTCACAAGACTTGTTTTCTCTCTTTTTTTGTACAACGTTCATGAAATACAAGCTGAGCAATCGTGCAACAAACTTTCAACATGACGACGCGGCCGATCACACGATAACACACCGCTCAATTTCCGCCAGAAACTACTAAGTATTCTCCCCAAATCACAAACCAGAGATGACATAAAACTCAAATCCTATGAAATACCACACACAAAAAACAGACAACATCGCAAACACGGTTCTCATCAAAGCTCTTCTTTCACCGTCCTCACGAACATATAGGGGAAGGGCTCCTAATATGGACCGGCTCCTAATATGGACCACCTCTTGATCTGACAAACTAACGGCGCTAGAGCGCTCAAAACAATTTCATTAGCTGTATTCACCCTCTCTGGATAACTTGCACATGTCAAAACAGTTGCAGAAACACAAACCTCAAAACCGTTAGGCTTTTTCTCTTTTTTTCACTTTTGGCAGCGTTCACTCTAAATTTGACGCCTAAAACGGACTCGTTTCTGTCCACAGCCAAAGCTTTTATCACACAAAAATTGCTATATATGACAGCTAAGACCGTATTTGTTACATTTTAGCAGTTTTGACCCCGAGTTTCTACTGCAAACAAAAAATAATAGCAAACTCTCAAAGTATCTGCGAGTCCCCTAATATGAACCACCTTCAGCAAATCGAAGAAAATAAAAGCTAAAGGCTATTTTCATTAATTCATTAGGAAGCTTGCTGAAAATAACCTATAACTAGCACTCAATCTTTCAAAAAAATATATCAAATTGTCTTCTTTTTGTGGAAGTTGATAATTTTATTTATTTTCACTCTGTTTTTGATATGCTTCGTTAGTGTCCCCGTGTGCTTAAAAAAATGCTCTCATCAACCCGAAACAGATAAATCTAAAGCATATTTGAATTAGTCTGACATGCACACCAAGTTGTTTCATGTTATTTTGAAGTATAGGGTGCTTTTGACAGTGATTCGTGAAGGCCGCTTCACTGGTCCATATTAGGAGCCTGGGCGCCTAATATGGACCATTTGTGATTTTTTTTCTGTATTTAATTTTTGCTGAATGTCTATCAAAGCTATTTCACTCTAATTAGGCCTAACGGTTCACCTAAGAGAGGACTACCAAACACAAAATGAAACTTCTTCGCAAGAAAACAAGCTAGTTATTAGCATGAAACAAAAAGTGGTCCATATTAGGAGCCCTTCCCCTACCGTAAACAACCTTGTAAACGCGCAGTATGTAGCAAGCGCCTTCCCATAGCCTTTGCATGGGTGTTTTCAAGGTACTGTACGGTGATGATACGTTCGGTGATAATAAGCTCAGCACTGACGTAGAGGCATTTAAAGAGGGGACGCAATCCTGTGAGGGGAGATAATTTTCTTATTTCCGTTGAGCTGCCTTGTTCCCCAAAGGGCGATCACGTTCTAACTGCGCCATTAACATGGCGACTGCCATTTGTCAACAGTCAGAAAGTAAAGCAAATGTAATGTATCTGTAAGGGGCACAGAGCCTGCTTCTTACAGTCGTGAGGCCAAATAAAAATACATGTTGGTTTAGGGTAACCCGACCGACCCTATTTTTTTCCCGCCGACCCTAAAACTTGTTCTTCATTTCTCAAAAAAATAAAAACTGTTGGCCCATTTTGCGAACCATACCGAGACTAAGGGAAGTAACCTTTAAAATCGACTACATTTTAAAAAAAATAAAAATTGGTCACGTTACCCTTAACCAACCTATATTTACACCCCCGGTATAGGGGTGTGTATAGGATTCGGTCGATGTGTTTGTTTGTTTGTTTGTTTGTTTGTTTGTTTGTTTGTGTGTTTGTGTTCGCATATAGATCTCAAGAATGAACGGACCGATCGTCACCAAACTTGGTGAACAGGTTCTATACATTCCTGAGACGGTCCTTACAAAAATTGGGACCAGTCAAACACACGGTTAGGGAGTTATTGGTGGATTAAAATTATACAAGGACTTATAGAGGGACATATTAATGGTCAAAGGGAAATAACCATTCTCACTGCCACCAACTGAGAAGGTTATTTCCCTTTGACGGGGGTGTTTTTCCTACCTCGGAGGAATTTCTTGTTTTGTTTGGCCTAATAGTTGTGGGTAACTGTGAAGGGGGTTCGTTGTCCTGACCACAACAAACTGTACAGGGATGGAGAATACAATTCCATTTTCTTCTGTCAATGTTTGCTTCTAGGTCACATTGTGCTTAAGTATCATTCGCTGTTTCTGTCTAAAATAGCCCTTTATTAATTGCGCGAAGTCGGCTTCGTGAAGTCTGCTTCACCAAGCTCGCTGCAAGGAGTTTTAGCAGTGAATTTTAGATATAAAAAGATTTAACGAAGTCTTCGCGAGCTCAACTTCCAGCTCAATTAACCTTAAGGACAGCCTTTAGAGGCTGTGAAGATATGTATAAGTTACAGCTCCGTCCATCAATGGTATCGCGTGGTATTTTGTCGAGACTGGGTCAATGAATATGATGACGAGGCTCTGCCTCGAGTGACGTCATTATATTCATTCACCCCGTCGAGACAAAATACTACGAGATTCCATGGATGAATCGGAGCTGTAATTTATATATATGGCATGACCAAAGTAAGGAGAATTTGTCATGGGATGTGGAAACAAAGCATGTGAAATTCACCATGCACAGAATAATCAACACAAGCCTAGAAGTTGTAGAACTATATTTTGTGTCAGTCTTGGCAAGCCACACAGTTTAGCACTACGCACGAAATAGCGTAAAACGTGATTTTAAAATTATGAGCTTGGTTTTTGCTAAGTTTACAACATATACACGTGGCTTAATCACGTTTTTTTACGAAAAACAATATGCTGTATATATTTCTCAGAATGCCCGATGCACCAAAATAGAATCAGTACGTCGAAGGCTAGCTAGTTTTGTCCAGTTCCGAAAAAGACATCATATTCATTCACCCTGTCGAGAAGAAATATCACGCGGTTCCATGGATGAATCTGAGGTGTAAACTATATTTCCCGTGACGCAACAAAGCTGATTTTTGTTTTGAAATGTCTTCACAACGTACAGATCATTTATAACGAGATAATCGTCATTACAAGACAGGTACAAGATACTTTGTTTGTCGTCTGCTACAAATCTAGCCTATAAGTGGTTTTTGACACGGAGTGTATAGAAGCTTCAATCGTACCTTCATTTACCAGAATAAATGCTCAATCCGCTGTCATTTCGCCTTTGAACATTGTTTCTTCTTTTCACTTTTTTTGTTACATTCAGTCAAGTTTTGACTAAATGTTTTAACATAGACGGGGAATCGAGACGAGGGTGGTGTATGTGTGTGTGTGTGTGTGAGTGTGTGTGTGTGTGTGTGTGTGTGTGTGTGTGTGTGTGTGTGTATGTATGTATGTATGTATGTATGTATGTATGTATGTGTGTATGTATGTGTGTGTGTGTGTGTGTGTGTGTGTGTGTGTGTGTGTGTGTGTGTGTGTGTGTGTGTGTAGATCGATTCAGAGAAAACACGACCTGCAACACACACAACCACCCACACAAACACACGATCTTCATAAAATTTTACATGAGAGTTCTTGGGTATGAGATCCTCAGATTGTTTTTGATTTTTTTCGATAAATGTCTTTGATGACCTCATATCCGGCTTTTTTGTGAAAGTTGAGGCAGCACTGTCACGCCCTCATTTTTCAATCAAATGGATTGACATTTTGGCAAAGCAATCTTCGACTAAGTCCGGACTATGGGATTGAATTTCAGCCCGGCAGCGTAAACATTAGTTAATTAGTTTGCTCATTAAAGTTGTTATTAAAATCAAATTTTCACTTACAGCTTTCAAAATGATTGCATCGTATTTCTCAATTTCTCATGAATTCAAAAATATATACATATGTCATGTTAACTCTAAAAATGGGCTCAGAATTACAGAAAATAGGTTAAGTAAGTATATACTGCGTTTGCACGCTACACGAGCGTGACCCGTCTCGGTCTTTAGATGTTGTTAGTCGAGACTATCTTAGTATAGTCTCGGCGCTGACTGTTCTTTGGTGTTTTTCTGTTACTTTGATGCCGACAGCTTGACTAAATATTGTTATGTCGCTTCACGCGACTTGTTAACATTGTGATGGCATCCCAAAAGAATGTTTTAGCTGTTTCAACACACGGGTTTAGCTGCCACCTTTAAAATGACTGTTTCTGCTTTACTGTCATTGACCTATGACTCTAAAATGACACCGGAACCGAAAACCTTCTATCATATAATAAGACGTCATGACAAAGTTACACGAAAAACGAAAGAGACCGTGACGTCTTTGTTTTTGGTTCGGTGATTTCCGTCTTACTAATGGCTGGTCGGTGGGCAGACTTGACAAAGGCTGCGTAAGTACCCAAAACGTCTTTGTTCTCTGTTAGCATTACAGCTGTGAAATAATCTGTCTTGTGTCTCAGTGGTGTAGGTACAGCGTTTGCTTCTGCAATCGCTGTGTTCGTGTTACTGACGACTTTGTGAGACAAATCAGTGAATCTATCGTGTGGAAGAAATTTCTGTACAAAACACCCCACCTAAACAAGAGGCATTGATGCGTTTGCAGTTTGCTGAATAAATGAACTGTATGTGGTTAATTTAATCCGTTTAATGCTTGTGAAAACGAGCCATGCTTGACAATCTGAACACAGATGAGGTCGCAGT
>NC_090247.1:70111748-70119248 GCF_037325665.1 Littorina saxatilis
CATTTTGCTTCTTGGGGCAAAATTTTTTTCCGGGGGGACATGCCCCCAGACCCCCCTAGCAAATTCGGGCGCTTCGCGCCCATCACATTCACTTTTGATTCAAAGTGCCCCCCCCCCCCCTTACAAAGCAACTGATCCGCCCCTGTTATGCATTGTAACTTCCTGAAACTTTGGTGAAAAAACCCGTCCCGGATTACATTTGTGATAGTTAATACATTTAAGGGACATGATTGATCTGACGGTTTGGAGGGGGTGTTTCTAGCGCATTGACGAAACTGAAGATTCTGCGGAATCCATTGTACCTTAAACTAGTCGTCATTACATTGGGGTGTGCACGTTAAAGATCCCACGATTGACAAAAGGGTCTTTTCTGGCAACATTGTTTAGGTTTAAGATAACATGTCTGTGTCTTTCGCTCAAGATAAAAATGTCCACCAAATACCCGTGTGATTTGGAATAATAGGCCCTTGAAAGGTAAATATGCGCCGAAATGGCAGCGATCTACACGGCATTGTGTAAAGGGCCTAGAGCCATGAAAAGTGTTCTTTCTTTACATACTCTACGACATGACATTAAGCTTTTAACCCCTTCACTGCCACAGTATAACAGCATTATCCGAACGGTCTATGGGAAAGAAATGTGTTTAGAACCAATACAAGTACTTGGAGAGTGGTTACCTCCCATTTAGTTTTCAGAAATGTCCTAAAATGTTGTTGACACAAATCCCACGTATGAGATACGGTTATGGGCGTAGGACAAACCGAAAATGACCACGTATTACATACGGGGTGGGCAGTGAAGGGGTTAAAACACTTTTTTTTTGCAAAGTGAAGTCAGCCCTTCTTCACGGTAGCATTATTTGTAACGCAGAATCTTATGCTATGACTCATGAAGCAATCTGATGGCCCTTTTCTTCAGGTTTTATTCCTACAAAATCCATACTCTGCGCAAAAAACATCCACAATTTTTGGGGATTATTGTTTAAATTTGTTATTTAATGTATATCAGTTTAAACAGATCTGTTGTAGTGATAACGATCACCTACACTAGGAGGAATGTAGTCCTCTATACGTAAACGCGACAGAATAACATAGTTGTTGCTTATAAAGTGTGTCCGAAAGTGTGTCGGTGAGGTCTATTCTTATTGTTTAGGCCAAACAAAAATATCATTATGTTGGTTTTGGGTAACCCGACCGACCCTATTTTTTTTCCCGCCGACCCTAACACTTTTTTTTCATTTCTCAAAAAAAAAATCCAAAAAGAACAACCTCTGGCACATTTTGCGAACCATACAGAGACTAAAAATAAAAAAATAAAAAAGCCGACCTAGCGACCTTTTTTTTCTGGTCATGTTACCCTAAACTAACATATATTTTTGTTTGGCCTTAATTATGAAGTCAAGTTGGTGATCACTATTTGGCTCTTCGGGAGAACAGTGCGAGTCTTTCACACATTTGCATATGTAACAAGCCTAAATGGCCTAACCACCAGAGCGGTGCCTCTCAATTACGTTGTAATAAAGCAGTGACGTAAATTGAAAGTTGATGACGGCTTTTTCAGAGACCTCAAACCAGCAAACATCATGATGTGCACGGCGACGTCACAGCTCAAACTCATCGGTGGGTGAATACACAAAATATTCCCTGTCTTTATTTCTCTATCCTTTCTTTCTTTCTTTCTTTCTTTCTCTCCTTTTCCCCTGTCTTCTTTCTTTCTTTCTTTCTTTCTTTCTTTTTTTTCTTCCTCACATTTCACATGCAAATAATCAATTGTAAGTCGAATAAATTAACGTAGTGTAGCAAAGAGCGACGTAGAACCAGACAGACATGCCCTCTGTTTACCAATAACCTTTGTACGCCAAACGGTAGTGTAGCGCAGAGCGACTTTCAAGACTAAGGGAAACAACCGAGATATGCACGCAATATTTCACACCATACGCAGTATTTCCCCTTGGACAAGTATTGTCCTTGTCCGTTAGTTCATGATATTACATGATTTAACAGATCACTAAATACGACTGTCGGCCTATCGGTCTGTCTGCCTGTATGTCTATGAATGTCAGTTGCTGTGTGCTTATGCGGTTGAGTCTGTCTGTCTGTTTGTGCGATTCTGTTGCACGATTCTGTCTGTCTTGTTTGTTTCTGTGTGTATGCGGCGAATCTGTAGCTGTATGTGTCTGTCTCAGTGTCAGTCTGCATATGTCTGTAGTTGTGTGTGTATGTGGTTGTGTCTGTCTATGTCTGTCTGTCTGTTTTGTGTGTGTATGGTTGTGTTTGATCGTCTGTCTGTCTATATCTGTCTGTCTGTCTGTCTATGTCTGTCTATGTCTGTCTGTCTGTCTATGTCTGTCTGTCTGTTTTGTGTGTGTATGGTTGTGTTTGATCGTCTGTCTGTCTATGTCTGTCTGTCTGTCTATGTCTGTCTGTCTGTCTGTTTTGTGTGTGTATGGTTGTGTTTGATCGTCTGTCTGTCTATATCTGTCTGTCTGTCTGTCTATGTCTGTCTATGTCTGTCTGTCTGTTTTGTGTGTGTACGGTTGTGTTTGATCGTCTGTCTGTCTATGTCTGTCTGTCTGTCTATGTCTGTCTGTCTGTCTGTCTGTTTTGTGTGTGTGTATGGTTGTGTTTGATCGTCTGACTGTCTATGTCTGTCTGTCTGTCTGTCTGTCTGTCTGTCTGTCTGTCTGTCTATGTCTGTCTGTCTGTCTGTTTTGTGTGTGTATGGTTGTGTTTGATCGTCTGTCTGTCTATGTCTGTCTGTCTGTCTGTCTGTCTGTCTGTCTGTATGTCTGTCTGTCTGTCTGTCTGTCTGTCTGTCTGTCTGTCTGTCTATGTCTGTCTGTCTGTCTGTCTGTCTGTTTTTGTGTGTATGGTTGTGTTTGATCGTCTGTCTGTCTATGTCTGTCTGTCTGTCTGTCTGTCTATGTTTGTCTGTCTGTCTGTCTGTCTGTCTATGTTTGTCTGTCTGTCTGTTTTGTGTGTGTGTATGGTTGTGTTTGATCGTCTGACTGTCTATGTCTGTCTGTCTGTCTGTCTGTCTGTCTGTCTATGTCTGTCTGTCTGTCTGTCTGTCTGTTTTTGTGTGTATGGTTGTGTTTGATCGTCTGTCTGTCTGTCTGTCTGTCTGTCTATGTCTGTCTGTCTGTCTGTCTGTCTGTTTTGTGTGTGTATGGTTGTGTTTGATCGTCTGTCTGTCTGTCTGTCTGTCTGCCTGTGTACCTCACTATCCGCCGTGTATCTATCCAGACCTTGGCCTGAGCAGCAGTCTGAGCGACGGTCTGTCTGTCTGTCTGTCTGTCTGTCTGTCTGTCTGTCTGTCTGTCTGTCTGTCTGTCTGTCTGCCTGTGTACCTCACTATCCGCCGTGTATCTATCCAGACCTTGGCCTGAGCAGCAGTCTGAGCGACGGTCTGTCTGTCTGTCTGTCTGTCTGTCTGTCTGCCTGTGTACCTCACTATCCGCCGTGTATCTATCCAGACCTTGGCCTGAGCAGCAGTCTGAGCGACGGTCTGTCTGTCTGTCTGTCTGTCTGTCTGTCTGTCTGTCTGCCTGTGTACCTCACTATCCGCCGTGTTTCTATCCAGACCTTGGCCTGAGCAGCAGTCTGAGCGACGGTCTGTCTGTCTGTCTGTCTGTCTGTCTGTCTGTCTGTCTGCCTGTGTACCTCACTATCCGCCGTGTTTCTATCCAGACCTTGGCCTGAGCAGCAGTCTGAGCGACGGTCTGTCTGTCTGTCTGTCTGTCTGTCTGTCTGTCTGTCTGCCTGTGTACCTCACTATCCGCCGTGTTTCTATCCAGACCTTGGCCTGAGCAGCAGTCTGAGCGACGGTCTGTCTGTCTGTCTGTCTGTCTGTCTGTCTGTCTGTCTGCCTGTGTACCTCACTATCCGCCGTGTTTCTATCCAGACCTTGGCCTGAGCAGCAGTCTGAGCGATGGTCTGTCTGTCTGTCTGTCTGTCTGTCTGTCTGTGTACCTCACTATCCGCCGTGTATCTATCCAGACCTTGGGCTGAGCAGCAGTCTGAGCGACGGTCAGCCCCGCGGTCAGTGCGGCAGTCCGGTCTACATGGCGCCTGAACTGCTGAGAGCCCAGCAACACGGGCCGCCCCGCGGTCAGTGCGGCAGTCCGGTCTACATGGCGCCTGAACTGCTGAGAGCCCAGCAACACGGGCCGCCCCGCGGTCAGTGCGGCAGTCCGGTCTACATGGCGCCTGAACTGCTGAGAGCCCAGCAACACGGGCCGCCCCGCGGTCAGTGCGGCAGTCCGGTCTACATGGCGCCTGAACTGCTGAGAGCCCAGCAACACGGGCCGCCCCGCGGTCAGTGCGGCAGTCCGGTCTACATGGCGCCTGAACTGCTGAGAGCCCAGCAACACGGGCCGCCCCGCGGTCAGTGCGGCAGTCCGGTCTACATGGCGCCTGAACTGCTGAGAGCCCAGCAACACGGGCCGCCCCGCGGTCAGTGCGGCAGTCCGGTCTACATGGCGCCTGAACTGCTGAGAGCCCAGCAACACGGGCCGCCCGTCGACATGTGGAGTCTGTAAGTTTCATCCACTCAGTACAGTGGAACCCCCCATCTAAGACCTCAAATGAATCTGACTGGACTGGGTGGCCGAGTGGACTGGGTGGCCGAGTGGTAACGCACTTGCGCTCGGAAGCGAGAGGTTGCGTGTTCGACCCTGGGTCAGGCCGCAATTTTCTCCCCCCCTTTCCTAACCTAGGTGGTGGGTTCAAGTGCTAGTCTTTCGGATGAGACGAAAAACCGAGGTCCCTTCGTGTACACTACATTGGGGTGTGCACGTTAAAGATCCCACGATTGACAAAAGGGTCTTTCCTGGCAAAATTGTATAGGCATAGATAAAAATGTCCACCAAATACCCGTTTGACTTGGAGTAATAGGCCGTGAAAGGTGAATGCTCGCCTAATAGGCTTGAAGTTTGCTGGTCGATGTGAATGCGTTATATATATTGTGTGTAAAAAATGTCTGTTTGTCTGTCTGTCTGTAAAAAAAATCCATTTCAAACGGCAGAAATTAATATGTAAAGCGCGGAGAGCACAGTTGTGGTTCGCGCTATATAAGCTCCCCCTAATAATAATAATAATAATAATCTGAGAATAGCAGGTCTCATCACGAAGGAAGTCTTAAAATAGGAGTCGATTTAAATCTCAAAAAGCTATGTCTTAAAACTTAACGTTGAGGTTATCTCGGATGTGTTTCAAGCTAGACATCTGAAACTTTGCACACTTTTACGGTTCAAGTGATGATCTCACGAAGTGACCCCAGTTTGGTTGACCCTCGTCAAATGTGTGGGGTCACAGCGAAGGTTGAGGTTTATGATAAACGATACCGATACATGTCCAGCCTGACGGTGACTTTACGATTAATTTTCTACTGTTCAGTAATACGTGGCAGTTCTCAAAATTCTGTGTCACTGCCTCGGGAGACTTTTAACAAAATAGTTTGTATAACGTGTCTTTAATGTCCGATGCGGATGACCTATTGAGGATTATCTGTGTTTCAACGCTTCAAAATTCGTATCTACTACTTCACAGCTCAGCATTATTGTATGGGGTCTAAGCAGAAGGCTTCTACTTTTAGTAGGACAAGTGGAACACACAACTACGTCAGGGGACACCATCAACAAGGGTGGTCAAAGATGAACCGGAGCTGGATTGTGCCCCTTTCAATCAATCAATCAATGAGGCTTATATCGCGCATATTCCGTGGGTACAGTTCTATGCGCTCAGCAGTGATGCCGTGTGAGATGAAATTTTATACGGCCAGTAATTGCAGCCATTTCGGCGCATATTTACCTTTCACGGCCTATTATTCCAAGTCACACGGGTATAGGTAGACAATTATTAACTGTGCCAAAGCAATTTTGCCAGGAAAGACCCTTTTGTCAATCGTGGGATCTTTAACGTGCACACCCAATGTAGTGTACACGGGGGGGGAGTTCGGACACCGGACACCTTTAACACGAGTCGATAAACAGGGTCGAATTTACCGAGAACTGTTAATCTTTTTAGGTGCGTGAAGAAGATAAGTTTTATAGTATACAGTATACAGTTGTTTGTTTGTTTGTTTGTTTGTTTGTTTGTTTCACACACACACACACACACACACACACACACACACACACACACACACACACACACACACACACACACACACACACATTTGACCAATTCCGCGGTGTTGGATACGTGCTTTGTCAAAGACAAGCTCTTCTACTGGCGGATAATGTCCCTTTAAACTGTCTGCATTACGTTCCTACACAATAGCCTACTTCCCATTCTGAACAATTCTGTCCTGCTCTTCTAGCCCGTTTACTGACACTTAGGCCTACTTTATCTCAAAAGACGTCAAAACAGCAACCCTTGATGTCTGTGAACCCGGCAGTTTTAAGGTCAAAGAGGCAGATAAGGCACACATACAAAAACTGAAGTAGCCTACATGTAAACTGCATATTGGACCTGCTATGTCAGTCGTTCTTTCAAGGACAAGATAATGTTAACATGCGGGTCGAATTTCATGCTTGAATATATACATTTTGGTGCCCCCTTTTTTATTCTATTATTTTTTATTTAAGGGGTAGGGAGGGGGGTGTGTGTTAAGAGGTCACTGTCGGCACGATTTATCAAAACACATTCTGATGATTTGTATAGCTGGCTGGCTCGCTGCCTGTCGGCCTGCCGGTCTGTCTGGCTGGCTGAATGTCTGTCTGGTTGGCTGGATGGCTGGCTGAATGTCTGACCGTCCGTCTATCTGCTTGTCTGTCTGTATCTACTCTTCTGGACAAAAACAAAAGCAAAACCTAGAATTATAAAACAAGACAATAAAACATCAGACAATTGAAACAGCCGGGCACCAAACAAAAGAGAACAAAAACCTTTGCGATGTTCAAACGACTTTCATCCTCATTTTTATCTCAGCTGCCAGGAAACCGATTCCCATTAACTATCATTTTCTGCCGTTATCTATATTAAGAGCGCTAACTATAACCTTTGTTTCTTATTGGATCTTGAAAATCTCATTGGCTGCATGTCTAGGGTATTGGTTCCGAATAATTGTCGCTTACTGTCAAGAGCGCTAATGTCCCTTTGTTTTGTAAGATTTAGTGTCTCAGTTAGAAGGAAGGTTTCGCAAGGTACCAAACTTTGCAGATAGAGACCCGTTCACTTTGTAAATCGTTTCATTCCGTAAACTTTAATTCAATATTTAAGCCTCGCTTGTGTTTTCTCCCCAAGCAGTTGCACCTTTTGCGAGCTGCGTCTTTCTTTGTTTAATTAATATTTGTCTGTGCACTTAACTCATTGTCTCCCAGGTACGGATATATCCGTACCCACTCATATGGCTCTATCTGACCAGGCACGGATATATCCGCTCAGATTGTTAGCTTCAGTCGCTTCCTGTAACGTCCATCTAACGCCTGCATTCCAGCGTGTTGATACACAGTTACTACACAGTTACTACAATTCTGAGTGACCTGCTGCAGCACAG
>NC_090247.1:70124248-70139275 GCF_037325665.1 Littorina saxatilis
ACGAAAAGCATGTCAGTTTCTTGCATGTGAAGAAAATTGGTGGTGAAATTTAATAGATTTCACCCCAAAAATCGATTTCTTCGAAAACGTGTACCGAGTGGTTACGTCCCTTGAATGAGAAGGGAAACATTTTAGGATGAATCAAATTTCTAAGTTAAATAAAACAAAAATTGGTTGGACAAATTTGGCCCCATTAATGTAAGGTACCCAAGGTCGCTCATCAGTACTATCGAAGGGTGGTTTTTTTTCATTTTTTTTTCATTGTGGAGTTTATACAAGATCAACGAGGCCGAGAATCGTAATATGACGGCGGGGCCAAGATGACGGCGGGGCCAAGATGACGGCGGGGCCACGATGACGGCGGGGCCAAGATGACGGCGGGGTCAAGATGACGGCGGGGTCAAGATGACGGCGGGGGCCAAGATGACGGCGGGGGCCAAGATGACGGCGGGGGCCAAGATGACGGCGGGGCCAAGATGACGGCGGGGCCAAGATGACGGCGGGGCCAAAATGACGGCGGGGCCAAGATGACGGCGGGGCCAAGATGACGGCGGGGCCAAGATGACGGCGGGGCCAAGATGACGGCGGGGTCAAGATGACGGCGGGGGCCAAGATGACGGCGGGGGCCAAGATGACGGCGGGGGCCAAGATGACGGCGGGGGCCAAGATGACGGCGGGGCCAAGATGACGGCGGGGCCAAGATGACGGCGGGGCCACGATGACGGCGGGGCCAAGATGACGGCGGACGGCGGGGCCAAGATGACGGCGGGGCCAAGATGACGGCGGGGCCAAGATGACGTCACACCGGGAAGGAGTGTGCCTTCAAGGCTTTCACATCGGATGAGAGCATCGTCCCACTTGAAAACACACCCATAAACGTCCTCAGCTGGAGGGGGGGGGGAGGGGGCGGTAGCTCAGTTGGTAGATTACTGGACTTGTGATCGGAAGGTCGCAGATTCGAATTCGGGCCGGGACGGACACGGGTCGACTGTGCGTGCAGACCCAGAGACGGAAGCCATGTCCCACCCCCGTGTCACCACAGTGGCACGTAAAAGACCTCGGTCATTCTGCCATAAGTGCAGATGGCTGATGCCACCTAAACACGCATACACTTGTGTATCTCGTCAAAAGCCGTGAGGGCGTAAAACTCGAATCATATAACCCATATCTTGTCCTTAAGAGGCGAAATATTTAGCCTGTAGGACATAAAGCATTCTCTCTTTCCTTTCCTCAGCTGGCTCGTCGGCCGGACTATACGACTGGTCAGCGCGAGAGAGAGTGACCGGTTTCTGGTAAACCCAGGATTCGTACTCACAACGAAATACCGGTTTGAAAAAAATCGTTTGCGCAATCACTTCTCTCGTGTGCAGTAATAAACAAAGCCTACACAAACATGCGTTGAAGACGGTTTCTGAATGGTTGGAAGAGAACATCTTGTTTGCATAAGAGTCCGAAAAATTATTTGCATATTAACAGGAAATGCAGATATAAATACGAGACGACTGAAAGTTGAGTCAACATCACCTGTGCAACGTTAAAATGCAATTGGTATGAACTTGATTCCGACGAAAAGGCGGCCAAATAATGCAGATACCGTAGATAAGATGTAATTAAAATAATTAAAATAAACATTATTTAGACCAACACACTGTAAAAGCAAAACGATCTATAATGGTAAACCTTTTTTGGGTGAAAATAAGCTGTTTTCGTTTTGCGTCAGCTGTTTTCCTTTGTGAGATCCATATATACAGTATAGGTGCATGTGCAAATAACGAAGTGCGTCCCGGTTGGCAACACATTCCCGGATACCCGTGTTACAATAAACATTGCATCAGAGACTAATTGCATTCTCTTCCACTTGTGTACATAACCTTTACATTAAACAGTGTGCGCCGATTCCGTGGCAAGACTCTGACCACTAGAATTGTGCGGACTTATATATCCTTGACCACCGGAAGAATGCAGTTAAAAATATCTATAAAAAAAATAAAAAAATTAAAGTCATTACATACACAGTCAAGAGTCATAGAGCTTGCTGCCGCGCGAGCCGAGAAAATGTTCCCTCTTTATCTTCACTGCATGCGCTGGCTGCAAAACCACTCCGCGCGGAGGTGTTTCCAGACACATCGTACGTAGGGTGATACAAGGTAATACAAACAAGGAACTTAGTCGATAAATATCGACAGGGGGCCGACAAATGGTTTAAATGGGAAATGTGTGTATATGGGTGTGGGTTTGAAACAAACAAACAAACCAACCCATGTGAACCCCGGGCCGCAGGCCTTCGATGTAGTGATTGAAAAAAAAGGATGTTCTCAAATGGTTCAATTCTCATTTGGTCTGATTCTCAAATGGTACCGGTATACTCCCCCCCCCCCCCCCCTGGCCGCAGGCCTAGGAGTAAAATTTTATAGACACTGACCTTCTTCCCAGGGGTCATTGACCCAGTTTTAGCTATGAGAGGTGGTTCGCCCAGAGGCTGTAGAGTATACTGGGGCGGTCTCTTTGATGTCTTGAGAGGAAACTTGGCCAGGGTAGTACATGCACCAGAACTGGTGGACACCAAGGACAAACATGAAATCGAAGCAGTTTGCTTTCAGAGGGAACGGTCGTCAGCAACTCAAACTTCTCTGTTTTCTTTTTTTTTTAAATCTGACTTTCTTTGTGGCCCCCTGACTCCGTCCCCCTCCCTCTGTAAGGACCCCCCCTCCACAAGGACCGATTTTTGTCAACATTTTAAAGGTCGCTAGAGAGGGGTTCCACTGTATGACCTAACCGCTACTGGCAGACGGCCTCAATCTTCACGCGCAAAGACGAGATTAATAGGTGCTCGGTTTTGGTATTTTGAATTACATTACATTAAACCTTTGTTGGGTTTCATGGTCATGGCAACAGCCATAATAATATTACATGATGTATAATATCATATTTCAGCATATGTGAATTACATGTCATCATACTAAACTGTCATACATTTTTATTCCTACATTATTCTGATTGATCACAACCAAACCTACTATCATTGGACACATCCAAATGCAAGCGCCTGTTCTTGACAATTTAGATCAGTGCAATTTCCTGGGTCGGGCTTTGCCACAGACACTCACGGTTTGGCCTGTAGGTAAAATGTACAATGTATTTTCTGATTTGTGCACAAAAGCTTTTTTTCTTTTTTTCTTTTTTTTAACATAACAATGTTTAATGTCACTGTATGTTTAAAAGACCATGGTCATATTTGTAAAAAAAAATGTTAAATTAGAAAATAAATAACATTTTGGTTCATGATTTTTCCTACACCTGTGCTAAAAATAAGAAATAAAAATGTCGGGTATATAAGTCACTCAAATACAGCTAGGTATGAATGGCTCGGTTTGAGTTTGTTGCAGTTGACCCTGCACAAAGCGACATATCATGTTTTTGTTGAACAATTTTGACGTCACCCCTCCCATAGGGTGACGTATTTCACAACTTCCTGTGTTACACAAACTCTGTGATGACCAATTTTGACGTCACCCCTCCCATAGGGTGACGGATTTCACAACTTTCTACAGATGAACAATTTTGACGTCACCCCTCCCATAGGGTGACGGATGTCACAACTTCCTGTGTACACAAACTGATGACGTATTTCACAACAAAATGGCGCTGCCCATGGTCAACCTCGAAACTATCCGTATAGAATGGGGGCGTCCTCGCCCCCATAATCAGACAAAAACTGAGAAAATGGTCTCCAGGGGATGCAATCATCTTGCTGCAATCAAATGGTCAATATACAGCGGTTGTTTCCCTTGTCAGAGTATTGATTTTTCATGATAGCAAAAAACGTACCTGATACGTATTGTGGCAATCACGGGGTGCTCAAACAACAGTCCTTCTCGTGTAAGCGATCGTGAGCACCGACACAGATCTGTCCAAGCTTTTTAAATACAATAAGAGCATCTTTTTATCGTGGTGGTGGTGGGGAGGGGGGGGGGGGGGGGGGTTGAGTGGGACTTTGATGTGTGATTTTTATTTTTTTCTATATTTTTATCTGCATTATTTTAGTCATTCATGAGTGGGTGGGTGGAGGGGATGGGCTAGTTCTAACTATGCATTAGATTATAAAATTGTATTCTGTGTAGACCCTTCCACCAGCATCTTAGACCACTCTTTGTACTTTTTCTTTTAATAGATGATTGTCATTTGTTTTACCTCATGTCTGCCCTGCGTGTGATGGTGTGATCGTGACTGCTGTAGTGTGGGCGTGTGTGTGTTGGTGTGTATGTCAGTGAATGTGTGGGCGTGTGTGTGTGTGTGTCAGTGTGTGTGTGGGTGTGTGTGTGGGCGTGATTTTACCAACACTACGCTAAATTCCTTGTGCTTAAAATGTTTTTTTAATGTCACTTGGCTCAATAAATACTGTATTCTGTATTCTGTATTCTGTATTAAATACAATAAGAGCATATTTTTAAATACAATAAGAGCATCTTTTTAAATACAATAAGAGCATCGTTTTACATTAGATAAAAGCATCCTTTTACAAGGTCTAAGAGCGTCCTTTTACACGAGCTAGGAGTATCGTTTTACACGAGCTAGGAGTATCGTTTTACACGAGCTAGGATTATCGTTTTACACGAGCTAGGAGTATCGTTTTACACGAGCTAGGAGTATCGTTTTACACGAGCTAGGATTATCGTTTTACACGAGCTAGGAGTATCGTTTTACACGAGCTAGGATTATCGTTTTACATGAGCTAGGAGTATCGTTTTACACGAGCTAGGAGTATCGTTTTACACGAGCTAGGAGTATCGTTTTACACGAGCTAGGAGTATCGTTTTACACGAGCTAGGAGTATCGTTTTACACGAGCTAGGAGTATCGTTTTACACGAGCTAGGAGTATCGTTTTACACGAGCTAGGAGTATCGTTTTACACGAGCTAGGATTATCGTTTTGCATGAGATGAGAGCATCCATACTCTTGAACACATACCAAATATCAACAGTCTGGCCGCTAAATGTACAGAGCGCTATTTTTTAAATGAATTGATTTTGCAGAGAGGCACAGGTGCCATTGATTTTAAGAAAATACAAGAAATTCCTCCGAGGTAGGAAAAACACCCCCGTCCTGACCATTCTCACTGCCACCAACTGAGAAGGTTATTTCCCTTTGACCATTAATATGTCCCTCTATAAGTCCTTGTAGAATCTTAATCCACCAATAACTCCCTAACCGTGTGTTTGACTGGTCCCAATTTTTGTAAGGACCGTCTCAGGAATGTATAGAACCTGTTCACCAAGTTTGGTGACGATCGGTCCGTTCATTCTTGAGATCTATATGCGAACACAAACACACAAACACACAAACAAACAAACAAACAAACAAACACATCGACCGAATCCTATACACACCCCTATACCGGGGGTGTAATTACTGTGAAAACAATCCACTGTGCATAGAGAGTGTTGGGGCAGTACTTAGGTTTTCGATATTTTGTCCAAATAAAAGGATGCTGTGCTCCCGTGTAAACGCTGGGCAGATCTGTGGTGGTCATTATGATCGCTTACAAGAACACAAATACTGTATTGTTTGTCTTTACAAAAGAGAAATGTTACACAACAAGGATGATACCGTTGAACCAGTCTATATATAACGACCACTCAACGAAAAGAGGTCCATCTTTTCTGACAGGAGGTCGTTATGAAAAGGTGAAGTGTTCAGTTGAACCCGCCCTAGCGACTACCTCTCAAAGGCAACCCACTGCCAACAAGGACCTTCCCGAGGATCCCATACAGGTTTTTTCTTATTTGTAAATCAACTTTCCAGAGCGACCACCTGTCAATAACGACCACTTTTTGTCGGTTTCTTGGGTGGTCGTTATAGGCAGGTTTGAATGTACAAGGAAAATCTCGTCGGTAATCCTTTGGCGTGGTCGCAATGGGGAGGTGGTTGTTATTTAGAGGTGGTCGCCAGGACGGGTTCAACTATACCTTTAAATGCTTATGGAAGAATGGACGGACTGAGAAAGAGTATAGCTAGATGAATGCGAAAAAAAAATGAGACACAGATGTTGGATAATTCCTACTGAGCGAGTCGAGCCAGCACAGCACTAGAGATGAGCCAACGACAGAATCCTTTATTTGAGTCGTGTTATACATTTTTATGATCCCAGGATACGTAAACTGAGGTGGTTGCGAAAGCCTATATGTGATACGGCTTTAGAACGTTAGTCTCAATACTCTCAGGGCTCCCCACGGACGCCCCTCCTAGTGCGTCCCGGGACCCCCACTTTCACTTTTTAGAGGGTCCATGAGGGTCCTGAGGGTCCAAAAGCCGAAAGGTCCCAGTGTACTTATAAAACATTAATGGTAATTAATTAATTAATTAATTAATTAAGTAACGAGTAAAGGAAATTTAGTATATATAATATATATGAAGTCTTATATCGCGCGCTTATCTCCAGACTCGGACTCAAGGCGCAGGGATCTATTTATGCCGTGTGAGATGGAATTTTTTTTTTTTACACAATACATCACGCATTCACATCGACCAGCAGATCGCAGCCATTTCGGCGCATATCCTACTTTTCACGGCCTATTATTCCAAGTCACACGGGTATTTTGGTGGACATTTTTTATCTATGCCTATACAAATTTGCCAGGAAAGACCCTTTTGTCAATCGTGGGATCTTTAACGTGCACACCCCAATGTAGTGTACACGAAGGGACCTCGGTTTTTCGTCTCATCCGAAAGACTAGCACTTGAACCCACCACCTAGGTTAGGAAAGGGGGGAGAAAATTGCTAACGCCCTGACCCAGGGTCGAACTCGCAACCTCTCGCTTCCGAGCGCAAGTGCGTTACCACTCGGCCACCCAGTCCATAGTGCGTCCCAGGACCCGCTCTTTTAAAGTCTAGTGCGTCCCGGGACCCCCTCCATACATTTCTTGTCCGTGTTCTCGGCCTCTAGTGCGTATAGAACGCAGGGACGCGCACTATGTGTTTTTTTTTAATTTCTCATACTAATATTTCTCCAAAGCTCGGTTACTCTTCCAGCTATCATAAATAAAATCACATGTTTGATTGATATTTGAATCCTAAGAGATTAAAGGTAATATAGATGGGCTTTGATTTGGCGGAGAGTAAGCTATAGTGTCAGGATTAGATTTGAAATTACGCTCTGGTCAAACGAGAACGAAAGAATAACCCCGATGAATGGCTGAAATGGAAGCATTGAAGATAAAGAATTGAACATCTTCAAAATACCACATGTGTATAGACAGATGATCTGAAACTAAAATACTTTTGCTGGAGAAATCACCTTCTTCTCATGTGCAAACATTTCTATTTTCACTTACAACAAAAATGTAAAGGGGGGGGGGGGGGAGGGGGGCAACAGACAAAAACATACATACACGTGAACGTATCTGTATGACAAGTTCCACATCGAAAACAACAAAAGTTAATTTTTTATTACATTTAGTCAAGTTTTGACTAAATGTTTTAACATAGAGGGGGAATCGAGACGAGGGACGTGGTGTGTGTGTGTGTGTGTGTGTGTGTGTGTGTGTGTGTGTCTGTGTCTGTGTATGTGTGTGTGTCTGTGCGTGTGTGTGTGTGTAGAGCGATTCAGACCAAACTACTGGACCGATCTTTATGAAATTTTACATGAGAGTTCCTGGGAATGATATCCCCGGACGTTTTTTTCTTTTTTTCGATAAATACCTTTGATGACGTCATATCCGGCTTTTTGTAAAAGTTGAGGCGGCACTGTCACACCCTCATTTTTCAATCAAATTGATTGAAATTTTGGCCAAGCAATCTTCGACGAAGGCCGGACTTCGGTATTGCATTTCAGCTTGGTAACCTCTACGTATCATGTATGTATCCTTTCTTGAAACACTTGATATTGGCATTATCGTAACTTGCTCAAATGGGCTTCAAACTCTCTGGCGTTGTTATTATCACAGCAACTCCGTCATAAGACAGTGTAAGTGAGGATGTAATCCAACAATCCGTACGATCATGTTCTTTCTGCGAACACGTTTGCAACTTGCGAGTTTTACTGTTGTCACTCCCTAAGAGTGTAAGACAGTCAATGAAGAGCGAAAGAAATGACGCAAAATCCACGAAATCACATCTTCTCTGGAAGGGGCCCAAGGACTGTTATGCCGGGGTGGAAGTAGAGATAAGCGCCTACTTCCCAAGAAATGCTCCATATGGCTTCGTGTCTCCAAACACCTCTGACAGTCAAATCCAGCTCCTTGCCTTCACGTGGCGGGCCCTGTCTTCGACAAACAGGAGAAGGGATGCAGGCGGGTCACTGGCGCATTAAAACCAGCTGCTTCGGGCAGATGGGGCTCGTTAACCTTGGATGGTCGCTCATCTAGGAGAAGGACAACTCCGATCTCAAAACCCGCACTGCCTTGTGTGCGCCTTGGGAAAGGCAAAGGCTACGAGAAGGAAAACTTCGACGTCAAACCCGGGTAGAGTGGACTCGACAGCCCAGCAAGGCAGCTACTCTTGGGGAGGAGGCAACCCTGAGTAAGAACCTCAACCACCGAAGACGGAAGACAGCAGCCAACTTGGCGTGGGGAGAAAATCGGCTGTCTACGCTTCCACGATAATATGGCCGTGCAATTATCCTTGACATCGAACGCAGAAGAAGAAGAAGAATCTTCTCTGGAAACGTGTACGAGCTTCACTGTCGTCACTTCCTCACAGGGGCTTGGAACTCTATATCACTGTTGTTGTCGTCATCACGAATCACGTGCCCCCCTCCGTTTTTCCTCCTTTTTCCACCCCCCTCCCCCTCCACCTCCTCCTCCATGTCTCTAAACACCACCACCCCGTTGCCCGTCAAAGACTCCGATTCTTCAGAACTCGCCAAGCTCTTCAACGACAAGTTGTTCAGGTTGGAGTATTGAACCTTGTTTCTATGGCAACAGGCCACGACGACGCCGACGACGATGGCGATGGCGATGTTGGCGGCCACGTGCCACGAGAAGCTGACGACGGCCAGCATGAGAGAGCGGTGGTTCTCCGGGTCCCAGGGCTGTGCCCCGGGCATCGGGTTGTAGAGGATGATACCCAGTGCCCAGAACCACGTGCCCTGGATCATGGTCATCACGGCGCGCAGCATGGGCAGCAACGCTGTCTTTCTGGGGATGGAGAAAAAGGCCAGTGTTGTTAATTATGGACGTTTTCATTTAGTTGTTATTTCATTTTCGTAACTTTATTGTCCAATTACTGGAAAATTCGGGTCGCTTCCTCCCAGTGGAAAGCTAGCTGTAACAGAGTCGCGCTACCCAGGTGTGTGCGTGCTTAGGTGTAACCAGCCACCTGTACTTCTGGCCGAATGACCGAGGTCTTTTACGTGCCACTGTGGTGACACGGGGTGGAATATGGAAACTGTCTCTGAATCTTCACATAAAGTTGTCCCGTGTCCGTCCCGACCCAGATTTGAACCCGTGACCGAAGGATCACAAGTCTAGTGCTCCGACAACTGAGCTACGGGGCGAAGGATAGTCAGGACAGAAATAAGTGTTGTTTTTAGTTGGGCTGTCTTAAAATCAAACCCATTTGCGCCCCCTCCCTTTCCTCTCCCTCCCACTGTCGATGAATACGTTCTTAAAGGGATAACTTCGTCCACAAAGAGTACCTAACTTACAAAAACGAAATGAGCATTGAGGGAGCAGAAAAAACTGCCAGATTTGAAAACTGGTTTCTAGCTGACCATGAAAGGTCAACGCTAACTTTCAAACCCGTCATACTTGATGGGATTTTTTTTTCTTTTTTTTTTAATCCTAATAGACAATGTTCAAAAATAACTCTGTCGAGTTTGTATGGCTTTCTATTGTTTCCATTGAAACACTGAGGCAAGCCTACAAAGTCCCGAGTAGCTTAGTATATATTATATCCATACATTGATTGTTAAATAAAACAATACAGTGTTCTAGATGATCGAACGTGTAACAAAGACCTCTAGTACGCGTACGTGTAAATATTGCGTCACCCGTGACTCACTTTTTTTCTCCAATGTTCCAAATGCATGCGTTGTTTTGCTCCCACCAAGACTGCATATATTGACAGACGCGTGACGTACGTAAAAACTAGATTTGATGACGTCACCCGTACACGTGCTGAAACGTTCCACATCTAGATCTGTCTATTGTTAAAACCAACCTGTAGGCAGCCTCCAGCATCACCACGAGGGCAGAGAATGCGATGACGTAGAGCAGCAAGGTGTGGATCAGCACGTCCAGCTCGTTTCGCCCGAACAAATGGAACTTGAAGAGTACACCTTCTACCAGCAGCGCGATGGCCACGCCCATGTAGTCTGTCCCCTCCGGAGCCAAGCCCTTCATGGCCAGCAGGTCGAAGACGCCGCTGAGCGCAAAGAAGAAGTACATGGTGATGTGCTGGGCGTTGCCAATGGAATCGAAGCGATGACTAACGTGGTTGGTCCCTGTTGGGAGAAAAGAGGTAGGATTTAGTCATCGGACCGTCGTTTTGCAGGGCTGGACTTAGTGTATGAGAGGGAAGGGCTCCCAACATCAGGCAGTGTATGAGAGGGAAGGGCTCCCAACATCAGGCAGTGTATGAGAGGGAAGGGCTCCCAACATGAGGCAGTGTATGAGAGGGAAGGGCTCCCAACACATGAGGCAGTGTATGAGAGGGAAGGGCTCCCAACATCAAGCAGTGTATGAGAGGGAAGGGCTCCCAACATCAGGCAGTGTATGAGAGGGAAGGGCTCCCAACATCAGGCAGTGTATGAGAGGGAAGGGCTCCCAACATCAGGCAGTGTATGAGAGGGAAGGGCTCCCAACATCAGGCAGTGTATGAGAGGGAAGGGCTCCCAACATCAGGCAGTGGGTATAGAGGCTGTCCAGACAGGTGGTCGTTTACATCGCCATAGATATGTCCAAAACACAGAGAGAAAAAAAAGTAAATTTTAAGGGGCTTATTGTCCGTCAGGTCTTAATTGCCTATATTGGACATGAATTGGTTTATACGATTCGAGTTTTACGCCCTCACGGCTTTTTGATGTATGCGTGTTTAGGTGGTATCAGCCATCTGCACTTATGGTAGAATGACCAAGATCTTTAACGTGCCGTTGTGGGGACACGGGGGGTGGGAGATGGATACCGTCTCTGGGTCTGCACATAAAGTTGACCCGTGTCCCTCCCGGCCCGGATTCGAACCAGCGACCTCTCGATCACAAGTCCAGTGCTCTACCACCTGAGCTACCCGGGCCCCCCAAAACACAGACTGTTCTACATGGGCTTTTATTTCAAACTAACACTCCCCGCCTATCCTCTCCACCCCTTTCTTCGCCTACCCCAAAACATGTTTATGAGGGTATTAACATTACACTACTTGTAACCAAGATTGAAATAAAACGAGGACGTGCAGCTGGTTTGGCTCAGCCTGAGTAGGGCTCCCCATAGCGCGCGTCCCTGCGTCTTACACGCACTAGAAGCCGAAAACACGCACTAGAAAAATGTTTTGGGTGTCCCGGGAGGCACTAAACCTTAAAAGAGCGGGTCCCGGGACGCAGTCGACTTCCTTTATCGTGCGTACCGTAGATACCATGTTCAGACTGCAACTGTCAGCTATTGCGAACCTGAGGTACATAAAGGTTTTTATACTGTATACGTCTCGTGCAAGCACCACTCATATTTGAACATTTTGAAATCTTATTCTGACATAATGTTTACCGATTGTTGGATTGTCATGTCAACCTAGAATATTTCAATGAAAAAAACACTTAACAGCACACTATGCGTGACCACAATGTTTTATAAGTACACAGGGACTTTTCGACTTGTGGACCCTTGGGACTCCCTAAAATTCTGCAGTGGGGGTCCATGGACCCTCTAAAAATCAAAAGTGGGGGTCCCGGGACGCACTAGGAGGGGCGTCCGTGGGGAGCCCTGTTTGTCCAAACTTTTACATAAACACAGACTGTTCTACAAACTAACACTTTCCGCCTATCCTCTCCAACTCTTTCTTCGCCTACCCCAAAACATGTTTATGAGGGTATTAACATTACACTACTTGTAAACAAGATTGAAATAAAACGAGGCCGTGAAGCTGGTTTGGCTCAGCTAATAACAATCTCATTCTGCTTTCTGTACAGAGAAGTGATCATGTTAAAATGAAAAACACGCTGAAACAGGAAAAAACATGACTATCTCCTGAAATTACCCCGTGAACGTAACGTCGTATACCAACAGAAGAGTGATCTTGCATTGTACTTGTCAAGCTCTTTGAGCTATATTTGGGACCTCCGTGGTAGAAACGCTATTTATCCAACAAACCCATGTAACTTAACCAAATCTTCAAACGTGTGTATATCACGCAAATGAGGTCGGGTCAAACCTAAGCTTGGCAGGGACATTAAAAGTAATTTTCCACTCCTCATGATGACAACATTATCGAGACAAACTGTATTGTGAAAACACTGTTGCTTTTTCGTGTGCAAAACTTTTGAGAACTTACACGTGTCTATCATTCTTATTATGGCGTCTTTTTACACTCTATTTCGCTTTTGACTTCAAAGAGTTCACATTTGAAGAGAGGTTCATGAAAATGCTTCTTCAAGGGACACAAGTTTGCAGTAGAAGGCAACCAAGTAGCGCAGAACGTTGAATACTACCTGGTTTTCTGTGTAATACCAGTTCTTTTACACGAGCTATTTTTCAAGTATTGAAAAGCTCGCTTATGCTTGCATTTCCATGTCTACTCGTGTAAACCTGGTATCCCGCAGAAAGCCATGTATTATTCTCTATAATTGTTTTAAACTTCTTGAAATTCATTCATTATGACGACAATCTCCCAACGGAGCTAAATCAGGCGACTACCGAAAACATACCTCCAATGATCTCCACGACGATACCACATCCACTTAGCACCATCTTCACGAACGGTTCGACGGTCACTTCGCGCATGCGCGGCCCCGAGCAGCACGTGACCGGATACAGCAAGGTGGACCGGAAGCGCTGGCGGGTCTGACGACACAGGAAGTGACGTCGCATAACCTGGATGAGCCACCAGAGCCCGAAGAGGAAGAAGAAAGACCCGGGCACAGCATGGCCAATGAAACTTCCCATGGTGTTGCGGTGGTTGTAGTCGCTAATGTCAACTCTTCATGGGCGAGTGAGTGCAAGCCAAGCAGCGACCTGAAACCAAACAAATGTAAGAAGGTTACACGAGTGTCAGGGATGTTTCTAGAATTAATTTCTGTCGGCACATTTGCCAAAATGGACGCACAAAAATGTTGACAATTGTGGGTAGATTTGCCGAGATGACAGCAACATTGCCGAAGTAGAGCCGAATGATACCCGGCTTCACCGGGAAGAAGTAGAGCCAAATACCCGGCTTCGCCGAGAAGAAGTAGAGGAATACCCGGCTTCGCCGGGATGAAAGCGTTGTGGACAGTGACCTTCTAAAAATAGTAACGGGAATATCCGGCTTCGCCGGGATGAAAGCGTTGTGGACAGTGACCTTCTAAAAATAGTAACGGGAATATGGATTAACGCCACACGAAGGAAGGGAGATAAACGCGCAAAACACTGGAGAAGATAAGGAAGAGTTACTGGGAATGGATGTAGTGGATCTACAGAAAAACCAAAATCGGTTCAGCGCTGTGCGCTGAGAGCACGTGTTGAAAATTCTCATCGACCAGGTTGTGTCCGGGGTATACCTGAATATGCCCACCAAATTTGAAGCAGATCCATCGAGAACTTTGGCCGTGCATCGCGAACACACACACACACACACACACACACACACACACACACACACACACACACACACACACACACACACACACACACACACACACACACAAGTCGTATATATATATAGATAGATAGATGAAGGTGAATTCTCTGGTTGTTTAAGTTGGAGCTACACATAGCTTGGTGAACATGTGGAGACAAGTCTCACTGTATATTCACTGAGTGGCAAAGATAGGCTTGTGTATTGTTGTATGAATAGCACAATTCTGGGTAAAATGCAATATGCTTCAGGCAGTTATGCTTATCATATTGAATAAATTGATGAGTAGGTTATGCTCATTGTGGGAAGATAGTGGTTTTGCTGATCATCATTGAGATTGATCTGAATTAAACAAATTGTGCTTTCTAACCTATGTAAAACTACAACATCGGAATTAATGGCGTTTAATACAGTTCTAGTGACTTATTTCCAACATCAGGATGGACAGTTTTGATGTGAATCACTAAAAGCTTGTGTGTAAAATAACCACATTGTCTTGCGATACCAACTGAACAATCAGTATTGTTTTATTTCCTACATTGTGTTGTGTTTTTCAAGTACCATGTTCTAAACTTTGTTGCTTATTATTGTACTCTTGTTTCCGAGTCACCGTTTTCCTCCTATCATCTTCTAGTTTTGGTTTTGTGCTGAGCTATTAGACTGCCTCGTTGTTCTCGTTTCGGTAGTCTCCCCTTCTTCATAAACCCATATTCTTTATCTGCATCTTTGTTGCGTCTGGTCAACTTATAACGTAAATGTCATTAAATTGAAAAAAAGAAGAATCACTTGTTTTCAGACTTGTAATTTCGGCTGTGTATTTATCGTGTGTCCGAAAGATCTCACCCCGAACCCAACCTATACCCACTTAATTATGCACATGACGTGACAGGTTACAGGCCAAGGACACAAAACACAAGTCATGCTACTTACAGACTGTATCCACGCGACCACGACACGGGTAATACGACAAAAAGCGTACGATAGTATAAGAAGCCAACTTTCACCTTTTCCCTCCGAATCACGGAAGCTAGCTAGCTTCCTGTAGTTTGCAATCAATAATGTTGTAGGTATACATGCACTTTGCTTGGATGTCCTTCTCTGTGATTCGCTAGCATTTCCTCTCGATTGTTCAATGCGAAAGATGAGATGTTCGATACAAATTAAGCGTGGTAGGTACGTTTATTTCAAGCGCTGTGATGTTTCAGTGCTTATCTGTGATGATGCAGATTTGTATTACGTGTAACGTAAGATGTGTATGTGTATGTGT
>NC_090247.1:70466975-70489475 GCF_037325665.1 Littorina saxatilis
CCACATGGAGATGCAATCAGAAGCACATGCACGGACGCAAACCACCTCACGCACGTAAGCAGGTACACAGACACGTAGTACATACCCTAAAACAAGAACAACACCACATACGCTCGCATGCACGCACCGACGCACACATACACTCGCATACACACACACACACACACACACACTCGCATACACACACACACACACACTCGCACACACACACACACACTCGCATACACACACACACACACACACACACACGCACGCACGCACGCATGACGCACGCACACACTGACGCACGCACACGCACGCACTCACGGACAGACACGCACACGCACGCACGAACACACACTGTCACATCCACATACACACGCACATACATACACACACCGTCCTACGCACGCACACACACACACATACACGCGCACACACACACACACACACACACACACACCCACACACACACACACACACAGACACACACACAGGGGTGGAAGTATTCTGTTCTTTTCTCGCTGGCAGGCAAGCTTCTGTCGAGGAGATTGAAGGGACGCAACTGTTGAATTGCAAATAAACTTTAATTCTAAGTATCTATTGTATTATTTCCCTTAGATTTTCATAATTCCAGGAACATGGCTGGTACATGCATGTACGCGTGTACACTCGATCGTTAGATTCGGTTATAACGATGTTAATGGACGGAATCGTTAATAAGAAAAGACATAGCCTGCGCTAAGACCGCTTTCGGAAGCTAATTTTTACGCATCATAGTACACGAACGACCCTTTTAATTCTTTGAGTGGCCCAAGGCCGCCGCAGTGCTCAAGCAGGTTGTGTCACACACACACACACACGCACGCACGCACGCACACACACGCACACACACACGCACACACACGCACGCACGCACACCGTCACACACACACACACACACACACACACACACACGCGCCGCGCGCGCGTGAGTCTCAACCTTCGTAACAAATTTATCCCAGAAAAAAGTGTTGGATCAAAGATACAAGAAAAGTTGTGTTATATAACGTTGAACCGTTGACAAAAGCTAATATAAGGGAGGCTACTGCAAGTATGACGAAGTATCTTGAGTCGTCAAGAACATATAGGACTTATCGCCCTTGAAAGTGTCAACAATCTTGTCACCAGCGTCGCCTGGCTTGTTACACCCCCGGTATAGGGGTGTGTATAGGTTTCACTGGATGTGTTTTTTGTTTTTTTTGTTTTTTTGTGTCTGGTTTCAAAACAAAAAAAGTGGTCGGTCCGTAGCACGCATGAAAAGAAAATCTAAACAAACAAACCAAAACAAAACCCACTAAAACACCTAACAAACAAACAATCAAACAAACAAACTTAAAAGCAAACAAAATAACAAGCAACAAAAAAAGAAAGTAAAAAAAGAAAGAAAAAAAACCGAAAAAAAAGAAACGAACGAACGAACGAACGAACGAACGAACGAACGAACGAACGAACGAACGAACGAACGAACGAACGAACGAACGAACGAACAAAAACAAACAAACAAACAACAAAACAAACAAACCGAGGTGTACGTCACATCTGTTTTTGGTTTAAACAATGTTTTATTAAATCAAACATGGTACAACAATACAACGATAAACAATAGGGACACGAACTCAAGCGAACGCTTATATTACGCGCCCTACGTAGTTACAAATTAACAAAAATATGATGTCGGACAAACATTACTTATAAACTATGGAACTAGGTAAACAGCATAGTTGAAGCAAACCAAAAAGAACAAGAGAAAGCTAGCAGGAGGAAGAGGGGGAGGGTGGAGGTGGGACGTACGAAAGAATGGTAGGTACATATGAAAGATGAAGGTGGTTGGCGCATACAAAAAGAATATACATAGTACATTGTAAACTGTAACCCAGTGGCAAATAAGCAGTAGTTCGCTGAATATATAATTGAAAAATGTATATAGAATACATGGCATGTTTTTCTGATGGTGGTGACACAAGAGTTGTAGCGTTCACTGATTTCTTTCACAATGGTCAGCCGCGACACTACATTTCTTTCACAATGGTCAGCCGCGACACTACATTTCTTTCACAATGGTCAGCCGCGACACTACATTTCTTTCACAATGGTCAGCCGCGACACTACATTTCTTTCACAATGGTCAGCCGCGACACTACATTTCTTTCACAATGGTCAGCCGCGACACTACATTTCTTTCACAATGGTCAGCCGCGACACTACATTTCTTTCACAATGGTCAGCCGCGACACTACATTTCTTTCACAATGGTCAGCCGCGACACTACATTTCTTTCACAATGGTCAGCCGCGACACTACATTTCTTTCACAATGGTCAGCCGCGACACTACATTTCTTTCTGTGCAAACAACTGTGCAGACTGCCTCGGTCCTCGCGCCCCCTAATTGGCGTAGAGGCGCGTCCCCCGGGTGGTGGATGGGGGAGCCTTCTCTACTAATTTCTGAGAGAAGGTCGCATCACTCTCGATGCCGTGAACCTAATTAGGATCTTTTTCTTGTTTCTTCTCTATTTCTGCCTCCCCAAAGTCCTTTTACTTTCCTTTTCTCACCCATAAAATTCTTCACTTATTACCCTTGTTAAGTGGTTCTTGTATAGAATATAGTCAATGTTTGTAAAGATTTTAGTCAAGCAGTATGTAAGAAATGTTTAGTCCTTTGTACTGGAAACTTGCATTCTCCCAGTAAGGTCATATATTGTACTACGTTGCAAGCCCCTGGAGCAATTTTTTGATCAGTGCTTTTGTGAACAAGAAACATTTAACAAGTGACTTTATCCCATCTCCCCCCTTTCCCCTATCCCATCTCTCCCCCTTTCCCTCGTCGCGATATAACCTTCGTGGTTGAAATCGACGTTAAACACCAAATAAACAACTGCCTCGGTCCACGCTTTCTCGTGGAACAAGAGCTTCTTACACACACAGTGGAACCTCCCTTTTAAGCCCCCCCTCCCTCCCCACATAAGACCTTACCTTTTACATTAAGTCCAGTTTTAATTTATCTTCGTAGTGTCTGGATATTTACCTCCATTTTTAAGACTCCCTACCTTTCAAGATTAGATTTTCTAACATATTTGAAAGTTTTAAAACGAGGGGTGGGGGATAGGTGGGGGGAGGGGGGGGGGTTCCATAGTACCAAACATGAACAGTCAGGCTGCTACCTGTACAAAGTGGGAATTATTAACACAATTAATTTAGTTATTAAAACCTATGTGTGTCAGTCTCATTCTGATCATTCTGATTCATCATCGCTCCACGCTATCGCTTTAAGTCCCTCTGACCGGACGCAACAGTCCTACGCGAATCTATCAAAAGGAGAATACAGAGTTATCTCCCATATGTTGTTCGCTAACAGTGTTCGCGAGACGAAAATGATTGCAGATTGGCCGACTTCGACAGTTGTCTCCGTTCTGTTCTTCACAGTTATGATAAAGACATCGTTCTAAGGTCAAAACAAGTCGACATTTTGGGACTGCTGCCGGAAGGAGACCGTAATATATGGTTTTATCACTGTCAACTGGTTACAGAAAAAATCGTCTGCTCCAGTGAGCGCCGAAACCAAACGGTTGATTATCACGTGACACTTTTGCCATATTTAGAGTTGTTTGCACAGTAAATACAGCCGCGAAAAATAGCTCGTTTGAAACTGTCTTACATATCAATTCCTTTGTAATTTAAAAATTACAAAACACCATGAAAAATCATTATCGACGATCGCGAATCTGCTTATATCAATAATACATTACAAAAAGCTCTAAATATACTGTTCAAAAAAAGAAACGCATAGCTTGTAATATTTGGTTAATTTAGTTATATGGCTACAAGGATATCCACCAAACTGCAGAAAATGTTTATCTGGTCGTCGACCTTTCGTCCATTGCCACAAGTGAGCTCTGCACGTGACGCATGCGTTATCAGTGGCTACAATGTCAAAATTGCTCATTTGGCATGACCACTCGTCATGCTTCAGTGTAATCTCGTGAAACTCGGGGAATATTGAGCTCTCACCATGTCTTCCAAAACCCATAAAAGCGGATTGTTCGCCACAAAGAAATCAGACGACAATTCAGCGACGAAAGATGGCCCGATTGAGCAGAGAAGACCGCCAAATTGCATTGGGTCGTTTACAAGCAGGCCAAAGTCAAAGTGCAATCGCCAGGCACTTCCACGTGTCCCAGAGCACCATCAGTAGACTGTGGGTCAGGTTTCAAGCCACTGGCTCCGTTGCTGACTTGCCACGAGCGGGAAGACCAAGGGCGACAACTGCTGCTCACGACCGCTTCATACGGCTCCGCCACCTCCGGAATCGTTTCCTGTCGGCCTCATCTTCTGTCCAGGCTCTCCCCGGGACACACCGATTATCGGACCAGACCGTGCGGAACCGCCTGCATGAAGCTGGTTTGAGAGCTCGCAGACCTCACAGAGGAGCTGTCCTCACCCGCCGCCATCGCCAGAACCGAGTGCAGTGGGGCAACCAGCACCTTCGCTGGACCGTCCGGAATCACTGGAGACACGTGTGGTTCAGCGACGAGTTCTACTTCCTGCTCCAGCGACATGATGGTCGGAGGAGGGTCTACCGGAGAGTAAACGAACGTTACGCGCCCAACTGTGTGGATGAGGCACCCGTTCATGGTGGTGGAGGCGTCATGGTGTGGGGGGCGATCAATACCGCTGGAAGGAGCACCCTGGTGCACGTCCAAGGGCGCATAACTGCCCAGCGATACGTGGAGAAAATTCTGCGCCCACACGCCCTTCCTCTTCTGGCTGACCAGGATGCCATATTCCAGCAGGACAACGCTCGCCCGCACACAGCACGACTCACCACCCAGTTCCTCACCGACCACCATGTCCAGGTGCTTCCCTGGCCATCCATGTCGCCAGACATGAACCCGATAGAACACCTCTGGGATTGAATTGGACAGACGTGTGCGCAGGCGAGAAGAAGCGCCGGCAAATCACCGCGATCTATTGCAGGCACTTCAGGAGGAGTGGGACACCATCCCACAGCAAGATATCCGGCATCTGATCCAGTCCATGCCCAGAAGGTGCCGGGCAGTTGTTGCTGCTCAAGGCAGTCACACCCCCTACTGACTTGACAGCCTCGGCACCCAATCGTATTGATTGACTGATTGATTTGAAGATGCAAATGAACTGTGTGTGCATTCAACTGTGTCCATACCAAATTTCAAACAAATAATCTAAATATTGGATTTTCTGTTAATTTTTTCGAAAAATAAAACAAATTTGGCAAGTAGCAACTATGCGTTTCTTTTTTTGAACAGTATATGTTAAAAAAAAATTCGGTTTCCTTACCAGACAAGGAAACTCAAGGCATCCTGTCAGGGAGAGAATGAGCCGAGCTCATTTTGACCTGAGTTCAGGATGGTGTCAGTCTACGATTACCCGCAAATTTCAGTCAATAAAAAAAAGTTCGAGGCTGTCTTTTTCTACTTCTTTTTCTACTTCTTTTTCTACTTCTTTTTCTGCGTCCATGGGCTGCAACTTCGGCGTACACTCGTGTTTTTGCACGAGCGGGTGTTTACGTCTATGGCCGTCTCACCCTCCCGCCATTTAGGCAGCCATACTCCATACTAAGCTGAAGGAAGCCCTTATCCAGCAGAAAAGCCAGAACATGTATATTCAGTGTGGTGACCATGATTGTTTACGCGAGAAGGAAGTGGTCTTTAAAAATTCGCCGCTTTCGTCTTAGCTTGTTGTTAGGCTTCTGTAAAAAGAAAGTCTGTGAATAATTCATGCAGTACACGTTCGCTCTTTCCAGCCCCCCGTACGTTGCCCCCTCAGTTCGGGAAACGCCGAACCCACCCTGTTGAATCGGGCGCTGGACAAAAACGGTCTTAAATCTCCCACAGTTCGGTTTGTAATTATTTCACCATTCACCAGGAATAACTAAACATTTCTGTTTGAACATTCAGTTATTCAAATTTGAAACACTGTGATTGGGTAATCTTTGCAAACTATAATTTCTTCATGCGCTGTCCTTCTTTTCATTTCTGTCCTCCTTTCAAGTTTGACCTCTGAGAGTGATGCGAGTTACTAGCATCACGTGAACAAACAAGCGTAGCAACTTAGTGTAAATAACGCAAAGCAACCACCACAATAGTGCTAAATAACGCAAAGCAACCACCACAATAGTGCTAATTCTTTGCCTATTCAACGACATTTAACTAGTGTGACAGGGGAGGCTACCGCTCCTTTCACAGCAGACTCTGCACCCGAGTTGTTGGCCTTTAAGTCAACACCCGTGGTTTGTGGAAATCTGTTTGTGATGGGGTCTGGTAGTTTCCGATTGTCTGTATGTTCATGGAAACCTTCGGGTTTGCATAACAGTTTTTATAGGGCTAAGAAATTAGCCCTAATATTTTCAAACCTGTTTGATTGCACTTCGCTTCCCGAGGTGATCGTAGTGTTTCGGCACTCGGTTACACTAGCTTTTAAAAAACTTCCTTTTGCAAAGTGAAGGCAGACCTCCTGCACGGTAGCATTGTTTGTGACGCAGAGTCGTATGCTATTTCTTTGGAAGCGATATGACGGCCTTTTTCCCCGATATGTTTTCCCTTTCACATTTGTGGTATACTATGCCAAATAAGGTAGAAAAACAGAACTTGGCTTTATAGATCCGCTGCTGAGATAAAACGTGATAGCTCGTGCACATTGATGCTATGACGGTAAACACCGCTGCCCTACGTACGGTACCCTTTGATAACTCAAACACTAAACCGATCAAACAAGCACATGTATTGAGACAATTATTACTCCAGAAGCGTCCCCGCAAAACGAACTTACTGGTATTTTAACTCTGATGGGATGTGACGAACGAAACTTACCAAACAAATTATTCGGACACTGAATTTCGCACACCAACTAAAGCAGTAAATTCCCGTTATCTTACATTCAAACTTTATTTATTTATTAAGGAGATTTCTATAGCGCATAACTAAAAGCACTATGCGCTTAACTCTCTATGCCTTAGATGTAAAGGTTGCCAAGTTGTGCTGATAATGAAATTCTGTCAATGTTTTAATTGGCACTTTTATTTTTTTCGGTCGATTTTGTGGGTACTCTCATCTAACTACTAACTAGGGGCCCTTAACCTCCTCACAGGAAATTTCCTTTTTGGGACATGACTTGATGACACGCTGAGAAAACCCTCTTCAAAGCGGCAGTCACGTGATCACTTAAAAGAAACCTTTGATCGGAAAGGTGTGCCAGATACCTAAATATAGAGTGCATTAAATTGACAAGGGAATAAATGCTTCCGTTGGAGAGCAACATTCATCACACTATTGTTTTTGCTAAGTTTTAGTAAACGGGAAACGGCGGAACATGGACGTTGAATGAGGTTGAACGCCCTTAAAGCTCTGGTTTTTTTTTATGACTCAGGGTTTCCCACCGACACTCTCCCCAGAGAGTCCCGGAACCCCCAATTTCGTTTGTTGAGGGGGTCCTTGTCGGGACGTCAGAGGGTCAAGAAACGAGGAGGACTTTTGGAAGTCCTGTGAGACCTCCACGAGGCCATTATTTGCCATAATGGTGTGTGTGTGTGTGTGTGTGTGTGTGTTTGTGCGTGTGTGTGTGTGTGTGTGTGTGTGTCTGTGTGTGTGTGCGTGTTTGTGTGTGCGTGTGTGTGTGTGTGTGTGTGTGTGTATATGTGTGTGTGTGTGTATGTGTGTCTGTGTGTGTGTGTTTTTTTTTTAAGTTGAGATTTTTTCAATGTTCATTGTACATGATTTATTGTGAGTTGTGCATCTATTGCATTTATAAGTGGATAATGTGTTGCTGTAAGCGTATTGTTACGTTAATTTGTTAGAATGTATAAGTATGGTTTTATTCATAGTTAATATGTAAAGCGCGGAGAGCACAATTTACCGTGGTTCGCGCTATATCAGCTCTCATTGTTATTATGATTTACTCTGTAAATTTACGTCGGTACAGATCCGGCAGAAAACATTCTCGTTTTTGAAGTCTCGACAAGTGTGCATTCTTATCCATTCTGGATGGAATCTAGCAGACGATTACAGTCTGAAAATCGATACCAAAGGTACGCGGCATGACAACGCAAATTTAGAGCGTCCAGGGACCGGATTTACAGGTTTACAGGTTTAGTGCGTCGCTGAACCCCCTTCAGGAATGTTTGGTACTTTTCCGGCTTCTCTTGCGTATATGACGCAGGGACGCACAGTTTGGGGAGCCCTGTGACTTGTAAAGTCGGAAGCCAGCCCTCGGTGGGAGCTGAAATCGACCGCAGCCGATTCAACAGTGCGATACCCCATTACTGCCTCTCTTTCTCTGCCGCGTGGTCACGGCTCTCCTCACGTCGCGTCGTGGCGACAATCGCCGAGACACAGCTAGTTTCAGTTAGCCGCCAGTCGCTTTACTTGTTGATGTTCGTGCGAAGTGAGCGTGCGTAGCAGACGTTAGCATTTTGTTCGAGAGCAGACGACATAAAATGCCCTGAAAAAAGGGGGAACAATACAAAGAAAAGACCGAAAATTGGAGGAGTTAGCCTGTGCAAAGGTGGACGGGAAAGGTTGGAGTACAAATACACCGAAATAAATGGAAGTTGCTGAAGAGGAGAAAGCAAGTGTGGGAGACAATATTTGCTCCGGATTTGAGGACATTTAAATCAACACTGAGATAAGCGAGAAATAATGCATTGAGATGTCAATAGATTGACAGAGATTTCCTATGAGATTTAGCCTACATTCCAACTTCATATTAACAAGCTGCAGTGAATTCCAATTAAAATTATGTGAAAACGATTTGTGACATAATATACGAGAACAAAGATCGTTCTGCAGCCATCCAAGATTAATTGTATCTGGAGTACTAGCCTATTGCTCGGACTGATGAAGTAGAAGCTGACACCTGCGGATTACTAGCTTTGCTTGAGGTGTGAAAGTAATGTGAATAATAAAACAACAAAACAACAAAACTCCCTTCTCTTTTGTGGATAAACATCGTCTGGACAACACCGAAAAAGACGACATCATAGGATTAGAACCCGATAGAACCAATGCAAGGCACTTGCTGACATTTCTGGTGGAAATGTGAGCATAAAGCGAAAAATGTGAATGGAACTGAACTCAAAAAGTTGTGAGACAATGATTATCAATGGATTAGTGAAACTCTATTTCTGAATTTATTATAAAGCTGAGAGTGAGAGACAGTGGATCAGAGCGCCTATAACTCTTCTTCAGCTGTCAAGCTCGTGTCAAGAAGTTATGATGGCAACAACATAAACGAGCACGACGGCTGAGGGTTATCAATGAATGATCACTTTGAATTGCCGTCAGTTCAGCCAATTAGCGGAATTACTCTATCATTGCGAACCGCATGGCGGTTTGCTGCAAGGGATGATGCCATTGGAACATCATTACTGAAAGATGTCATTCCGCAACAACGTCAGCAGCAAAGTGGTCAGTGCAGCATCAGGTAATGATGCTGACTCCATGGACTGTGAATGATGTTATTATTGAAGGATAACATAATAATGTGAAACAATAAAACAGCCGTATTATTGCTGATGTTAACAGAGAGAAAAAAACCGAAAGTGTATTATATTTTATGCTGAAATACGCAGTTTTCAAATAAACCATCAAACACAAGCCGAGAGATGGATACTGACATTGATACAGAAACAGTGAGACAGTGAAACAATGGTAATGAAGATGACATTTGGTGTGACTCGGTGAAACTGCAGTTATGAGGATGACAACGTTGCGAGTGTTGATTCTCGGGGATCACAAAGTTGGAAAATCTGGTAAGAACCTTTCTGGAAAAGCAACACATCCCGTTTCTGTCTGTCTGTACGTCGGTTTATTTTTTGTGTAAGTTTGTCAGTTTGGCTGGTTGTTTGGATGGATGCTGTCACCCATAACACTAGCAGACGAAACCCATGAGAATATGATGTATTCGCATCCGTATTCTAGGAAAAGTGTACACGTTTTTCGCGCTCTGATGGGGTACAAGGCCGAAACAAAAGTAAAGACAGTACATATTGTACATGGCGAAATAAAAGTCCGCAAGGATTACCCGAATAAACGTCCAAACACTCATTTTCAGGTAGTAATAATAAACGGTGTGTGGAGACAAATTACAAGTACCCTCAAACGAAGTGTGTAGCTAATTTGGCGATTTGAGACGGTGTTCGTTTTACTACGAGTATCCCATAATGGGTCCAGCTGGTCATTGTTTTGCAAATTTATGTGTAGCGCCCTGTGCGTTAGACAAAGCTCTAGCTAAGATTAACTGGGAAGATAAAGTGTAACAGGTACGTTTGGAATCTAAACATCTTTACGACTTTGGCAACCCCTTGTTAAAAGTTTGGTTCAATCGATGACGGTAGGCCTATCACGTCTATCAATGTCGAATGATATTGAGTACTTGCCCGACGGCGTCGTCAGGACAGATTTATAGTGTGTGTGTGTATGTGTGTGTGTGTGTGTGTGTGTGTGTGTGTGTGTGTGTGTGTGTGTGTGTGTGTGTGTGTGTGTGTGTGTGTGTGTGTGTGTGTGTGTGTGTGTGTGAGTGTCTGTTTGTCTGTCTTTCTGTCTTTCTGTCTTTCTGTCTGTCTCTGTCTGTCTGTGTATTTGTCTGTCTGTCTTCCTCTGTGTGTGTGTGTGTGTGTGTGTGTGTGTGTGTGTGTGTGTGTGTGTGTGTGTGTGTGTCTGTTTGTCTGTCTTTCTGTCTGTCTCTGTCTGTCTGTGTATTTGTCTGTCTGTCTTTCTGTGCGCGTGTGTGTGTGTGTGTGTGTGTGTGTGTGTGTGTGTGTGTGTGTGTGTGTGTGTGTGTGTGAGAGTGTTGTGTGTGTGTGTGTGTGTGTGTGTGTATGTGTGTGAGTGTGTGTGTGTGTGTATGTGTGTGTGTGTGTGTGTGTGTGTGTGTGTGTGTGTGTGTGTGTTTGCGTGTATGTGTGTGTTGTGAGTGTGTGTGTGTGTTGTGAGTGTGTGTTGTGTGTGTGTGTGTGTGTGTTTCTTCCTACTTTTCACAGATTTTCTGTTCGTAAGTTCCGTAAATTTACCTTCATGTTACGACTGCCTCCCTTTCAAGACCTGTTCTCAGGTTTTTAAAAGATTTTTCTGGGGGGGGGTCTGCAGGGGGTTTGAAAAGGGGTGGAGGGGGGGGGGGGATTCACTGTATTTACGTCGGCGCAGAAAATGTCACCGTGATTTTCATTTCATTTTGCATTTCTAATTGAACTTGAGACGGCAGGTTGACAGCGATCGGAGCAAAGTGTGAACTAACGCAGCCGCCACTCGTTGGGGGGTCTTCCTCGCCCCAGACACTTCATTGTTTCCACCTTGTTCTGCATACCTCTCGGTCCTCTGAAACGATTATTCACTGACTTCCCTAAAATGTAACTTGAAGAGACGGTAACCTCTAATATGTCTGTTGATTTTTGTGTGTGCTATTATTAGATACAGTCAGGAGCCATAACTTCTAGGACATATAGTACGACCACTAATATATTATGGCGAGACACACTGAGATAGATATTTTTGTTCTCACAATACTTACAAACATTATACAAAGATGCTACCTCCAGGTATTGAAGGCGCGGTCCTTCCGACGTAAGCGATCATGTTGACAACAGCCGATCTCGCCAGATTGTTACAAGAGCATCTTTCAACCTGAACACAAGCAAACATCAACATTCTTACTTTTTCTGTTCAGAGTGGGAATTGTTTGCTGAATTAATTTTGTAACTGATAGTTCCAGTGTCATTCTCCTAAGCTAGGTAATTCCAGCCTACGTATGAGGTGTCTGAGAGCACCAGCGTGCGGAGGGATTTTGCGGGCATTGCAGCAAACAGAAAGAGGGACATTTTTCTCGGACTCTCGAGGCAGATGCCAGACCGTAATAATTGGTCTCTAGACTGATTCAGCAAAAATATCTTCTATGAACAAAAAACTCTTACCCCGCGGGTTAGAGGGAAGAATTTACCCGATGCTCCCCAGCATGTCGTAAGAGGCGACTAACGGATTCTGTTTCTCCTTTTACCCTTGTTAAGTGTTTCTTGTATAGAATATAGTCAATGTTTGTAAAGATTATAGTCAAGCAGTATGTAAGAAATGTTAAGTCCTTTGTACTGGAAACTTGCATTCTCCCAGTAAGGTCATATATTGTACTACGTTGCAAGCCTCTGGAGCAATTTTTTGATTATTGCTTTTGTGAACAAGAAACAATTAACAAGTGGCTCTATCCCATCTCCCCCCTTTCCCCGTCGCGATATAACCTTGAACGGTTGAAAACGACGTTAAACACCAAATAAAGAAAGAAATAAAGAAAGACGGGTCTGTGATGCGCTACACATGATCTTTTACACTCGAATGACTGTACCTTTAAACAAAGACAAGGAAGGGAAGAGAGAGAGACAGTCGGAACACCCAGGCAGTAAATTGTCGCAGTCAGCAGCAAGCGTGACAATTTGCATTTCTAATTGAAACCGGAGAAAGGTAGGACGACCCACGTGCAAACATTGTCTGCCGTCTGCTGGCCTCTTCAGGTGCACCTGCTGGGTATTGAGAGAATGGGAGAGGATGGGGGAGGGGGGGGGTACAATGGAAGATGCGTTACCTTTGAGGCCTTGACTTCAAGGACACTGTTCCGTTTTAACGTTTTAGGCGACCGAAAGAGGCAAAAACACTTAACAATTGCAGCTACGATCACCTAACCCTAGAAAATGAATATAGACAGAGAGACAGTGACAGACACATACAGACACAGACACACGGACACAGACACACACACAAACAACACAACACAACACACACACAACACAACACAACACAACACGTACAACACAACACAAACACACACACACACACACACACACACACACACACACATACACACACACACACACACACACACACACACACACACACACACACACACACACACACACACAGATATAGATAGAACTAGACAATTATGTAGAAGCTGAGTAGAAGTAGCGGAGAAATCATTTCACACACAGTTCAGAGCCAGACTAACCACAATTTCAGTGCTCTTAATGACTTTTTGGCTGTCACTGTTATGGCCATTTCTTTCGTACTCTGTGATTTAAAATCCAAGTAAGGAGCCGTTACTCTGCTCAACAAAAGACTCATGTTTGGGAGTGGCGGTCCTTAACATTATGATTTAGTTTGACATGGTGTACCTGTGGTTGTCGCCCATATAAAAACAATTAAAAAAGCTATTTATTTTCTCTCCTTGAATTGTTTTCAATGTTAGCCTTGGGCTTTGTGGAACGATTAATGTACTTGTCTAGTAGGAAACCGTATGCTTGTTGCTTGCTTGTGATAGGGGTCGTTGGCCTCGAGGTGTGTGTACGGAACCGCGTAGTAGCAAAGAAATCGCCACATTTGCTAAGAATTAGCTACACTTCCAGGACGTATACCAGAAACCAGTCTGTAAACTATCGTGTACACATCCACAGATCCATTTATGTTTTTATGTTGAATACGAGCTTGCACACACTCCGAAAAACCAACCGCCTGCCATCTTCCTGCGCAGAGAGTGTTTTTCTGTTGCTAAATTAATTTAGCAAATTGACAGGTGTCATTTAAGAAATTATTTCTGGAAAGGAAAAAATTCTTTTTGCAAGAAGCAGGCATACCGTTCTTTTATTTGCATCGAAGCGAAAGACTGCTTTCATGTCACGTGGAAACCCAGGTAGACGTGTAATGGCTTTCACGATCGTTCATACGGGAAGGAAAGGGTCTTTAACGTGCGTCACCGACACCGATCACTTGGTCGTTTTCATGGGAAGGGAGCTATCTTTAAGATGTGAAGAGGAAAGGGGATGGTATAGTTGGTGGTGTCTATTTTGGGACAGTTTGAATGAAATGAGGATGTTTTGTACCCTGGGTTTTTTTCACGGTAGTTTTGTTTTGCCGGTGTACCAGATTACGTCTTGTTGGTTGTTTTGGGATAGCCTGCGAGAAATTTTTTTTACCTCGCCGTTTTCTCGGAATTTCAGTCTTGAACAAAATCTGTCGTATTTGGTCTTCGTTTCAAACTGTTTTTCTCACGCGAAGACTGCTGCTGAAGATGTTTCTGGTTTCATAACAGGTTTTTGTTCTCGCTTCTGGTGTGTGTGGGGGATTTGATAACATCTTCTTTTCTTTTGGGGGATCTCTTTTGTAAAAACACGATGACAAGACGTCTTTTCAGTCTTTCCCCTCCATTCTTAATCTGCGATGATTGGTCTTCGTTTGAAACTGTTTTTCTCACACGAGGATGGGTACGTCTGCTAAGCATGTTTTGAATTCATGGTAGATTTGTTTTTACTCTACCCTTTTTGGTCGTCATTGGAACTTGTTTTTCTCAACAGAAGACGTTCACCTTAGGTTTCATAACGGGTTTACCTTAGAAAAAAAGAAGAAGACGTTTTAAATGTGTTTTGACAGATCATTAGGTATCCCAGTATGCCTATTCGGCGTTGTTTGTGTGCGCAGAGTTCTTTTTCATAGAGATGCGCATTGCTCTTTTGATGTCATTTGTTTTCGTCATCTGTGGCATCACTGCATGGAATGGGTTTTTTTCGCACGTGATGAGCGGATGTTTGGTCAGTTGGTTGGTCGACATGTTTGTTTGTTTGCTTGCTGGCGCATTTGTTTGTCTGCTACTTTTTTTCTTCTTCTGTTTGCCCTTGTCAGAGAAAATATTTTGGAGAAAAAAAATTATGATGGTGATATTAACACATAAGCTTGCGGGGATCATCCTTTCATGAGGATGAAAGCGAACATATCTTTGATGAAATTCGCGTGTTCCAAATAACTCTCACTGACTTACTTTTGTTGCATTTGTCGGCTTTATATTTATTTTTAGAGCGCACACACGCACGCACCCACGCACGTACGCAAGCACGCACGCTAGCACGTACGCACGCTAGTACGCATGAACACACACACACACTAGCACGTACGCACGCTAGTACGCATGGACACACACACACGCACACACACACGCACGCACGCACACGCACGCACGCACACGCACACGCACACACACCAGCCCCCTCCCACACATACACACCCCGATGGCCAATACTGACAAGGAGAAACACACGTTGCAAACGAATGATATTGTGTGCAGACGATTGAGCAAACTGATGGGCGAAAACACCTGTAGAATTGTTCAGCCGTTGGAGCTGTTGGGCAAATTTGCTCTCAGAGGTGATATCTGGGGTCTAACCGTCCTTATGCAGCAAACATCATAGGCGCAGAGCAAGCGGGCTTGTGTGTGTAGAGCAAGGTTTGTTTTGACGTGATAATTTTCTGCTTTCATAAACAGACCTCAGGAACAGGATTTTTCTTCAAAACTGTCTCTCTCTTTGTGTGTGTGTAGAAAAAAGATTTGTGTTGAAGTGATAATGTTCTGTGATCGCAATCTGCCATCACCTGTGGTGCTTCAAGAGGATTTTACGCATTTTCTCCCTCTTACAGTGAAGTGTGTTTGGGCTGTCAGTCTGGTCTGTCTGTATAATTATATATTATATTATATGCCCGCCTGTTTGACTACCATTGAGAGTTATCAAAGGCAAACGCGGACGAACTGTCAAACACACACGCGCGCTCTCTCGTACGCACGTACACACAGACATACGGGTAGACAGACACTTGGACAGACAGACAGACATACAGACAGACAGACATACACACGCACACACACACGCACGCACGTAACGGTCCATCCTCAACAAATTTCGATTCTTTTTATGTCTGCTTTCATTTTTCTTCTGAAGTAGAACAGACCTTCTTGTATCTTGATAAATAATATCTGATTGAAATTTTTTTAGCAAACATTAATTTATCAATTATATTCATTTAGTTCAATACAGAATTTATTTATTCATCATCATAACATTCAACGTATGGAACTATGCCAAACATCGGACACACTGTGGTACCAGCGATGAAGGGACACCCTTTCATGACAGGTATACTTTGGTAGAGATAATATAAAAAAGGACAAGAGAAGGTGTCCTTTTAAGGGAGGTGTCCTCTCATGGGAGGGTCCACACATCGCAGGTACTGCTGCACCAACTGCTGTTTTTCACACTTGAAAAATGGTACCATTACCTGTGTGTTTTTTCCCCCGGCATTCCCCGGCCGATTCCCCGCGGGTTGTTTTGTTAATGGCGTGATGTGGCGTGTTTTGGTGTGTTTGTTGTTGAAGGAAGCTACACTGATCACAGTCCTGTCACGGGCAATGAATGTCGCAAGGCGTGATACTCAGTCTGGTGTAAAACATCACTTGTCAGGTTGCAGCAAGGAATGCTTTCATTGCGCGGGTTAAAGGTTCGTTCCTTCTCGTGTAAACGACCATGTTCACAACCACACAGCTCTCCAGGCTATCATTGGCGATAAGAGCATATCCCTGAAGGTGTACTGATTTAGTTAACTGTTAACTTTTGATGCTTTATCTCCCCCGAAATCGGCGTATGGCTGCCTGAATGGCGGGGTAAAAACGGTCATACACGTAAAAATCCACTCGTGCTAAAACATGAGTGAACGTTGGAGTCTAAGCCCATGAACAAAGAAGAAGAAGAAGATGCTTTATCACATAATATAAAAAGAAGAAGAACAAAACCATTAGTCTCGTGGTAGAAACTCATTTTAATGTTGGTAATGTTGGTCAAGAGTTGTCTCCTCTTCGTATGATCAGAACTGGAATGGTATCTTCCACTAAAATGTGCAATTTTGCGTCCAGAGAGATGTCCAGGAATCGTGGACCATTATTTGGGTTAAGTTAAGATCTGATGCCTGATTTTGTTTTAAAGAACAAAGAACCGACTCTTTCTAATAAAACTTTTGATAGATTCTGCTCTTAGTAAAAATGTTTTGCGTCTGTCGAAATAGATTTCCCACAACTACCTGAGTTTGGGATATTTCCGGGATCAGTCCACTGTAAGACGGGCGCAGTGGCGTGGTGGTAAGACGTCGGCCTCCTAATCGGGAGGTCGTGAGTTTGAATCCCAGTCGCTGCCGCCTGGTGGGTTAAGAGTGGAGATCTGTCCCATCTCCCAGGTCAACTTATGTGCATATCTGCTAGTGACTTAACCCCCTTCGTGTGTACGCGCAAGCACAAGACCAAGTGCGCACGGAAAAGATCCTGTAATCCATGTCAGAGTTCGGTGGGTTATAAAACACGAAAATACCCAGCATGCCTCCCCCGAAATCGGCGTATGCTGCCTGCATGGCTGGGTAAAAACGGTCATGCACGTAAAGATCCACTCGTGCTAAAAACATGAGTGAACGTGGGAGTCTAAGCCCTTGAACGAAGAAGAAGAAGTCCACTGTAAGGGTTCAGTAACCTGAACGGGCGGTGTTTAACATCACTCAACCGACGGTCTTTTATTTATAAACAACCGCATCGGTTGAGTAATCAAAATGAATCATCCCCTTGGTAACACTCACGTGTACCTCAATTAAAATATATATCTGTTGAAGTGCTGTGTTTACTTACACGAAGAAAACATGACTGCACGCAAAATGAAGACCAAGAGGAGTGTGAGAAAGGAATATAAGCACATTCATTCTAAACACTTACTGTAGGTTTTAAACTTGTGCTTGACATTTTGTTTACCCCCCCTGCCCTTAAAAAGGGAACTTAGCTTGAGTGTGTGTGTGTGTGTGTGTGTGTGTGTGTGTGTGTGTGTGTGTGTGTGTGTGTGTGTGTGTGTGTGTGTGTGTGTGTGTATGTATGTGTGTGCGTCAGTGCGTGTGTGAACGCGTGCGTGCACGAGCGCGCGTCACATGCGACAACGGCATACTATGCCAATCATTTGAACTTTTCATTCCACTTGCACATCTACTTTTGCCGCATCCATCGCTACATGTTGAGTTTGTATCTACTTTCTTCTTCAACTTTTCCACGATCTTCTCACAAATTTTCCTGGCGATATGCATAATAACCAAACAGAAAACAGACCACAACTTCTTGATATTCCTTGAACCCCGCTCTATTACGTCTCTCTTCTCTTTCCAGCATAGCCCAAGTTATCACCACCCTATAGTTTGTTTATCCCACTAGACAACTACTTTGGGATAATAAATGATGGCACCTTTGTGCTGCATTTTTGAATCGGTAAGCTGTAGGACTTTTATCATGTGACCCGGCTTGACCTCCACCAGGGTGACACGGGGGTCGGAACTCAAACTTCAGTGTGATTGATAGACTGCTAAGTTCGGCATTGTGCTTTTATTTGAAGATATATGTGACTGGTAGGGTGAAATGGGGGGGGGGGGGGGGGGGTGAGGAGGGGTGGGGGGTGGGGGCGGGGGGTTGGGGCGGGGAGGGGGTTATAAAGTGAGAGGGGCGGGGGTGGGGGTGGCATAAAGGGGAATACGGTGTATGGGTGTGTGAGTGGGGGGGTGGGGGTGCATAAAGGGTAATGCGGTGGGGGGGGGGGGGGGGTGTCTCACATGTATCCTGGCACGTCTGTCAGAATCATTTACCTGTTTTATTTATGGGTTCATGTGCTGAAATATTTAGCCTCGATGTTGTTAATGTATAGTGTATCGCCCTTGTGTCTGCCTTCCTGTATATGTCCGTTTGTCTCCCTCCCCCCTCCCTTCCTTTTCTCTGACTGTGAGGCTCTGTCTACTATAAACACACATCTTCCTGGTTCTTGATCGGTAATCGGTTATGGGGAGTTCCATGCCCTGTGAACCACAAAAACGTCGTTTCCAAGCGAGCCCGAGAACGATGGAATGTTTAACAACAAAGCGATTCACTCCCCCGTGAACAAGACAACTAGCTCAGGTCCATTGTGTGTAAAGCATCATGTCAAAGGGGACTTGGAAATGAACCTAACAACGCAGCAAAATACAGGATGATGACAGGAGAGGCGGCGTCTATGTCACCAAGAAGTATCATCTCAAAGCGAACAAGAGAGCGATTGTTACCAGTGATGTACAGCAAACATCTCAAGCAAACTAGACACCGAACGGTGATCGATGTACAATAATCATCTCAAAAACAAACTAGACACCGAACGGTGATCGATGTACAATAATCATCTCAAAATAAGCTAGAAACCGAACGCTGATCGATGTACAATAATCATCTCAAAACAAACTAGAAACCGAACGGTGATCGATGTACAATAATCATCTCAAAACAAACTAGACACCGAACTGTGATCGATGCATGTACAATAATCATCTCAAAAACAAACTAGACACCGAACGGTGATCGATGTACAATAATCACCGCAAAGCAAACTTGAGAGCGAACGGTGATCGATGTACAATAATCATCTTAAAACAGACTTGAGAGCGAACGGTGATCGATGTACAATAATCATCTTAAAACAGACTAGACACCGAACGGTGATCGATGTACAATAATCATCTCAAAAACAAACTAGACACCGAACGGTGATCGATGTACAATAATCACCGCAAAGCAAACTTGAGAGCGAACGGTGATCGATGTACAATAATCATCTTAAAACAGACTTGAGAGCGAACGGTGATCGATGTACAATACTCATTTTAAAACAGACTTGAGAGCGAACGGTGATCGATGTACAATAATCATCTTAAAACAGACTTGAGAGCGAACGGTGATGTACAATAATCATCTTAAAACAGACTTGAGAGCGAACGCTGATCGATGTACAATAATCATCTCAAAACAAACTTGAGAGCGAACCGGTGATGTACAATAATCACCGCAAAGCAAACTTGAGAGCGAACCGGTGATGTAGAGCAATCACCGCAAAGCAAACTTGAGAGCGAACAGGTGATGTAGAGCAATCACCGCAAAGCAAACTTGAGAGCGAACTAAAGTAAAAAGGAATCATCTCAAAGCAAACTTGAGAGCGAACAGGTGATGTAGAGCAATCACCTCGAAGCAAACTTGAGAGCGAACTGGTGATGTGGAGCAATCATCTCAAAGCAAACTTGAGAGCGAACAGGTGATGTAGAGCAATCACCTCAAAGCAAACTTGAGAGCGAGCTAAAGTAAAAAGGAATCATCTCAAAGCAAACTTGAGAGCGAACAGGTGATGCAGAGCAATCACCGCAAAGCAAACTTGAGAGCGAACAGGTGATGTGGAGCAATCACCGCAAAGCAAACTTGAGAGCGAACAGGTGATGTGGAGCAATCACCGCAAAGCAAACTTGAGAGCGAGCTAAAGTAAAAAGGAATCACCGCAAAGCAAACTTGAGAGCGAACAGGTGATGCAGAGCAATCACCGCAAAGCAAACTTGAGAGCGAACAGGTGATGCAGAGCAATCACCGCAAAGCAAACTTGAGAGCGAACCAGTGACGTACAGCAATCATCTCAAAGCAAACTTGAGAGCAAACAGGTGATGTAGAGCAATCACCGCAAAGCAAACTTGAGAGCGAACAGGTGATGTGGAGCAATCACCGCAAAGCAAACTTGAGAGCGAACAGGTGATGTAGAGCAATCACCGCAAAGCAAACTTGAGAGCGAGCTAAAGTAAAAAGGAATCATCTCAAAGCAAACTTGAGAGCGAACAGGTGATGTAGAGCAATCACCTCGAAGCAAACTTGAGAGCGAACTGGTGATGTGGAGCAATCATCTCAAAGCAAACTTGAGAGCGAACTAAAGTAAAAAGGAATCACCGCAAAGCAAACTTGAGAGCGAACAGGTGATGTAGAGCAATCACCGCAAAGCAAACTTGAGAGCGAACAGGTGATGTAGAGCAATCACCGCAAAGCAAACTTGAGAGCGAACAGGTGATGTAGAGCAATCACCGCAAAGCAAACTTGAGAGCGAACAGGTGATGCAGAGCAATCACCGCAAAGCAAACTTGAGAGCGAACAGGTGATGCAGAGCAATCACCGCAAAGCAAACTTGAGAGCGAACTAAAGTAAAAAGGAATCATCTCAAAGCAAACTTGAGAGCGAACAGGTGATGTAGAGCAATCACCTCAAAGCAAACTTGAGAGCGAACTAAAGTAAAAAGGAATCATCTCAAAGCAAACTTGAGAGCGAACAGGTGATGTAGAGCAATCACCTCAAAGCAAACTTGAGAGCGAACTAAAGTAAAAAGGAATCATCTCAAAGCAAACTTGAGAGCGAACAGGTGATGTAGAGCAATCACCTCAAAGCAAACTTGAGAGCGAACTAAAGTGAAAAGGAATCATCTCAAAACGAACTAGAGAGCGAACGCTGATCGATGTACAATAATCATCTCAAAACAAACTTGAGAGCGAACCGGTGATGTACAATAATCATCTCAAAGCAAACTTGAGAGCAAACAGGTGATGTAGAGCAATCACCTCAAAGCAAACTTGAGAGCGAACTAAAGTGAAAAGGAATCATCTCAAAACGAACTAGAGAGCGAACGCTGATCGATGTACAATAATCATCTCAAAACAAACTTGAGAGCGAACCGGTGATGTACAATAATCATCTCAAAGCAAACTTGAGAGCAAACAGGTGATGTAGAGCAATCACCTCAAAGCAAACTTGAGAGCGAACTAAAGTGAAAAGGAATCATCTCAAAACGAACTAGAGAGCGAACGGTGATCGATGTACAATAATCATCTCAAAACAAACTTGAGAGCGAACAGGTGATGTAGAGCAATCACCGCAAAGCAAACTTGAGAGCGAACAGGTGATGTAGAGCAATCACCTCAAAGCAAACTTGAGAGCGAACCAGTGACGTACAGCAATCATCTCAAAGCAGGCTTGAGAACCAGTGATGTACAACAATGCAAGGCACACCTGGGTGAAAATACACCTGTGACCGATCACCTGACAGAGGTCAGTGTGCAAACTGTGCCGTTACGAGGTGACCTGTGTCGTTAATCCTCAAGCTTTGTAGGAGGTCTGAGGACACAAGACACCTTATCTACCCGTGTAGATTAAGCAGTAAGCAGTCGCCAGTGTCGCTACCGTCCTTATTGGGTTGTAACTCAAGTATATCGCGGTCTTTGTCTAAGACCTGCGATTTGTTTGCACGCCGAATCTATATCCTGTCTCTAATCCAACATTCATAACTCACCAGTGTTCGTTTTCCGTTGCCCCTATTGGGCTTAAAGTGCCAGGACCCTCTTGGAAAGTGTCAATCTCTGTCGGGGAAATGTTCCGACAGGTATAACATTTTCCGCGGATCTGCTTCACAATGAGGACAGAGAACTGTGAGATAATATTGGTTTAGGAAAGAACTTGTCTGGAAAAAACATAATCCGGCTTGTGTGCGTCGTTCAAGGTACAATGTATCCAGCATGTATACCAAAAGAAAACAAACAAGTCACAAAAGCCCGGTTTTACAGCAAGTATCATCTTGGTAGCCTTATGCAATCGCCGTACTACCACCATGGCGCGTGACCTTGCCAGCGTATGACCTTGAAAAGGTCTGCAATTCTGTCAGTTGTAAAGCCGCTTTGGAACTGTCCTGACGGCTCGGTATCATTACCTCTGTGTTTCTTTTCTTTTATTCTTTCCTACTTCCTTTTTCAAAAATATTT